>NC_136524.1:60164400-60201900 GCF_053919585.1 Euprymna scolopes
GTCTGATTCGACAATTTTGAAGGTGCCTGTGCAGTATAGGTCCGATTCGACAATTTTGAAGGTGCTTGTGTAGTATAGGTCCGATTCGACAATTTTGAAGGTGCCTGTGCAGTATAGGTCCGATTCGACAATTTTGAAGGTGCTTGTGTAGTATAGGTCCGATTCGACAATTTTGAAGGTGCTTGTGCAGTATAGGTCCGATTCGACAATTTTAAGGTGCCTGTGCAGTATAGGTCCGATTCGACAATTTTGAAGGTGCTTGTGTAGTATAGGTCCGATTCGACAATTTTGAAGGTGCTTGTGCAGTATAGGTCCGATTCGACAATTTTGGAGGTGCTTGTGCAGTATAGGTCCGATTTGACAATTTTGAAAGTGCTTGTGCAGTATATATAAGTGGAACGTACGAGAATACTATTTGGAGTCGTGTCTAACAAGGGACTGTGGGGTGTTGAGCGGCGAGATATCTGTTCACGTTATATTTAAACTTCAGCATGTTAATACAGCCAGGAACGCACGAAACAAGGAGATAATTCCGATGCCTGGCGGTCAAAGGGGAGAAACTATTAAAATAGAAGGCTGTCCAGCTTCTAAAGAAGGCAATAGTAAAGGGGTAGAATTTTGCTGCTTGTCGGGTTAGTCGGGAGTATTTACGTCGAGAGGGCACAAGAGCACATTCCATAAAAACTCGTAAAATAGGCACAGGGACCTTCTGATTGATCAAAGTGTAATATCTGTCCTGGGACTTTTCAAAATATGCATAAATATTTTGTTTTTTGTTTTTGTTTTTTGTTATTTTTGTTGTTTTTGTTGTGTTTTGTTTTGTTGATTTTTTGTTTTGTTTTTGTCTTTTGTTTTCTCCTTTTTGTTTGCTTTATTGTTTTTTGTTGTTTGTTTGTTTGTTTTTGCCGCTGACAAACCAGAAAGAACACCGATGTAAGCAGAAAAAAGAGGGGGAAACACGTTGTTTCAAAGTTTTTCTTTCTCCTACTACTTACAAAACCAAGTCTTGAGAGTCTAGTTTACCCTACTATTAAATGTATAGCTGAAAACAGGTGCATGCTATCATAAAAAACCTTGACACTTCAAAAGCATGTGGGCCCGATCTTATTCCAGCTGTGCTATTAAAAAAGTGCTCAGCCGAAGTAGCTCCAGTTCTCTCCAAACTCTACAACAAATGCCTTAATGAAGCTTGCTTTCCGGGCTGTTGGAAAACTGCTTCTGTTGTACCAGTATTCAAGAATTCTGGCGAAAGGACTGACCCATCAAATTATCGCCCCATTAGCCTCCTCCCACTTTTTGCCAAAATATTTGAGACCTTAATTAACCATGCTCTAGTCCATCATCTTACAGATGCTAAACTACTGATTGACAAACGATATGGATTTAGACAAGCCCGTTCCACAGCAGACATCCTAACTGTGATCTCTGAACGTATATACCATTCACTGGACAAAGCGGGGAAGGGCAGAGCGGTAGCTCTAGATATATCTAAGGCTTTTGACAGGGTATGGCATGAGGGTCTCCTCAGGAAAATTAAATCATACGGTATCACTGGTAGAATACTTAACATAATTAAATCATTCTTAGATAAGAGAAAAATCCAGGTCGTACATCTAAACAATATGATATAAATGCGGGGGTGCCCCAGGGTTCTATCCTTGGACCTCTATTGTTCCTGATATTCATAAATTACCTCCCCAACAAAATTGCCTCAGAGATGGGTATATATGCTGATGACACTACTCTCTATGGCAGGCACGACAGGAAGACGAATGAACACATTTCTAAAGAAATGGCAGAAACACTAGAGGAAGACCTCTAATCTGTGGTGAAATGGGGACAAAAGTGGTTGGTCGCGTTCAATGCTGCCAAGACTAAACTAGTTTCATTCAATAATTACAAGAAACCTTCTCTACCAATGGCCAACGACTCTTTATCTGAGAGTACATCTTTCAAACTGCTTGGCCTAACGTTCACAGGAAACATGAGTTGGAACAATTACATTGAAGGCATTGCCAGGGCCGCTGCAAGAAAGGAGGGCTCTCTCTACCGTGCTAGAAAACTACTAACACCCGAAAGTATCCTGTACCTTTATAAGGCCACCATTCGCCCATGTATGGAGTATTGCTGTCACATCTGGGCTGGTGCATCTGCTACTAGTCTCTCGCTCCTTGACAAGGTTCAAAAGAGAGTCGCAAACCTGATAGGCCCTGAACTGGCATCTAAGCTTTAGTCTCTGTCCCATCGACGAAATGTTGCATCCCTCTGCCTTTTCTACAAGTATTTTAGTGGTGAATGCTCTGACAAACTGCAATCACTTGTGCCCCTACGACGTGAGCACCCTTGACAAACCCGACAAGCTGCTAAATCCCACCCCCACACTGTAGAGATCCCTAGATGTAAAAGATCTTTCTACTCCAATAGTTTCTTCCCCAGAACCGCTAAACTCTGAAATTCCATTCTAGGTCCCTGCTTCCCCAACAGTACTGACGTGCAGAAGTTCAAGTGTAACGTGAACCGACATCTTGCTGCCCAAATCCCTACATAGTACCCCAGTAGTTGTTGCCCCTGATAGTAGCCCCCTACACCAAAGTGGCAATTTGCCTTGTTTGGGGTGAAAATGTAATTAAAAAAAAATAAAATAAAATAAAAAAGAATACATAGATTCATTGACGGTTTTATGATGTCCAAGGGAGATAACCATTAAATAACATGAAGATTATCTCCCTTACAAATATCGTAGCAAGGGCAATAATTCCGCTATTTTTCTTTCTAAATCTCTTTTGTTGTCTCCCTTGAATAATGATTTTTCTTCTTCTAATAACCCGACAAGATTATTTGTGTGTTAAAATTAAACTTTTATAAAAATAGGTACGGGCAAAATGAATGCCGATGCTCAAAATGTAAGAACCTTTTGACTCCTCCCTTTACTTAAAAATTCACCAAAAATCAGGAAATTAACCAATTTTAATGAAATTTTCAGTATTTATCAAATAATGATCACGGAATATAATGAACTAATTATTTTTATTTAAATCTTAGTGAAAATGTACTATTTTGTTTCAACAAAAAATACCTTTACTAAAGTTAAGATTTTCAGTAGTAAATAAAAAACGCAAGAATTTATTTTTGCTTTTTTATGTAAATAAAGCATCGTAATTTGTAACAATAAAATAAAAAATAGAATCATTTTTACATGAACATTACAAAAAAAGACCATGATGTCCGTATTAATGAATTCGATATAACTCGAAGAAAAATTAATTTCTCGAACTATCAATACTATCATTGAATTAAGAATTGTTTATTTAATATTTTCACACAAAAAAAATTATAATTGCAAAAATTATTACTACTTTTTTTACGCTTACATTTTTAACGTATTCTTTACATGTAGGATTCTAATATTTCCATTGCCCGCAAGAAGGTGTAATTATCAACGTAAAATGATGTTCATATAATAATGGAAAATAAAGTTTAAAAAAAAAATTGAAAACAAGAACATAGAAAAATAATTTAATTAAAAAATGGCAAAAATTATAGGAACGTTCCATGTCGGTAAGTACGGATGCGCAGAGTTGGAAAGAAAACCAGTCTGTTTTGCCCACCCTCCTCCTCTTTTCAACTACCCGCCTGTTTGTGTTCATCAACTTTAAATTTCACATAAACATTATGATAAATTTTAACGTAAGTCTGCATTTTTTAGTGTTTAATTTTTTCAATAATTATAAATTGTTTTCTTAGCCAATCGTAATTCTGTATTAATATTAATAAATAATGGCGCTAACGTTTTTTTTTTTTTTTTTTTTTTTTTCAAAGAATAAATTGTCAGTACTATAATTAATGAATTTAATTAACTTTTATGCATTTTTAAATGAAGGAAGGGCGGAGGTCTTCGACTCAAAAAAAAAGTCGCTCGGTATGCTGGAATAATGTTAAACAAAGACATAAATTATGTCTAATTTGTCCTTTAATACATATTTCAATTTTGCCGCTATAGTTTTTTTTTTTTTTTTTTTTTTTTTTTTGATACGATGAACAAGTCTCATTCCTATCAGTGATACATTTTTGGATAATTATTACTTTTGTTTTTTTTTTGTTTTTTTTTTTTTTTTTTTTTGATACGATGAACAAGTCTCATTCCTATCAGTGATACATTTTTGGATAATTATTACTTTTTTTTTTTTTTTTTTTTTGATACGATGAACAAGTCTCATTCCTATCAGTGATACATTTTTGGATAATTATTACTTTTGTTTTTTTTTTGTTTTGTTTTTTGTTTTTTTTGATACGATGAACAAGTCTCATTCCTATCAGTGATACATTTTTGGATAATTATTACTTTTTTTTTTTTTTTTTTTTTGATACGATGAACAAGTCTCATTCCTATCAGTGATACATTTTTGGATAATTATTACTTTTTTTTTTTTTTTTTTTTTGCAAAAGTTAAGTACATTTATTGTATTAATTCATTATCTTAAGACTTTAACTTAATACTTAACTTGGAAATAATTCCAGAAAACTTATATTTTTCTTGCCAGAAAAATGTAAACTTGATTTTTGTCATAATGAATTTTTATGTGAAATCTAGTGTTTTTCAGATTTGAGATAAAATTATTCCATGTATTTTTTGGTTTCACACACTTTTTTTCTTTGAGAAATTAACTTTAAACTATAATCTTTCAAATACAATAAAAAAAAAGTACTCGAAAATGTAAAAAAAATTATTATGATTAACCGACGTTAAAAACCATACTCCCCTACCGAAGCAGCCATTAATTGCCCGTACCTGTATATAGAGGTGGTTGATAACCTTTGGTTTTGTGAATTTAAAAAATTGAGAAACTAGTGAAATTTAAACTTTTCCAAAAAAGAATGTTCAGCACTCATAAAAAAATAAACAAACTTATCGGGAGTGTGAAGTTGCATTTATTTCTAAAAAAAAAAATTAAGTCTACTTAAATAGCTGTAGAATATGTTTGTACCTTCGTTTGTGCGAGAAATATGAGCTTCTACAGACGTATGTTTTTATTGCTGTCGTTCCCCCAAAACCAGGCAAAGTGTCACTTGGACGTAAAGGGCTACTATTTGGAACCAAATCTGCAGAGACACTATGCAAGATGTTTGTTCACATTACATTTGAATTTATGCATGTCAGTACAGTCAGAGAAGAAGGGGAGGATTTCAAAGGGTAGCATTTTTAGGGATTAAACTATCAGAGTAGAAGACTTTCAGGCATCTAGGAACCTATACAATCTGGACAAAGCGGGGGGGGGGCAGAGCGGTAGCTCTAGATGTATGTAAGGCTTTTGACAAGGTATGGCATGAGGGTCTTCTCAGGAAAATTAGATCATACGGTATCACTGGAAGAATACTTAACATAATTAAATCCTTCTAAGAAAAATCCAGGTTGTCCTCGACGGTCGTACATCGAAACAACATGATATAAATGCGGGAGTTCCCCAGGGGTCTATCCTTGGACCTCTACTGTTCCTGATATTCATAAATGACCTTCCCGACAAAATTGCCTCTGAGATGGGTATATATGCTGATGACACCACACTCTATAACAGGCACGACAGGAAAACAAATGAACACGTATCTAAAGAAATGGCATAAACACTAGAGGATGATCTCCAATCTGTAGTGGAATGGGGACAAAAATGGATGGTCACTGGATGGTAGCTCTAGATGTATGTAAGGCTTTTGACAGGGTATAGCATGAGGGTCTTCTCAGGAAAATTAGATCATACGGTATCACTGGAAGAATACTTAACATAATTAAATCCTTCTAAGAAAAATCCAGGTTGTCCTCGACGGTCGTACATCGAAACAACATGATATAAATGCGGGAGTTCCCCAGGGGTCTATCCTTGGACCTCTACTGTTCCTGATATTCATAAATGACCTTCCCGACAAAATTGCCTCTGAGATGGGTATATATGCTGATGACACCACACTCTATAACAGGCACGACAGGAAAACAAATGAACACGTATCTAAAGAAATGGCAGAAACACTAGAGGATGACCTCCAATCTGTAGTGGAATGGGGACAAAAATGGATGGTCACCTTCAATGCCGCCAAGACTAAACTAGTTTCATTCAATAATTACAAGAAACCTTCTCTACCACCTATAGCAATGGCCAACGACTCTTTATCTGAGAGTAGATCTTTCAAACTGCTTGGCCTAACGTTCACAGGAAACATGAGTTGGAACAATTACATTGAAGGCATCACTAGGGCCGCTGCAAGGAAGTTGGGCTCTCTCTACCGTGCTAGAAAACTACTAACACCCCAAAGTATCTCGTACCTCTATAAGGCCACCATTCGCCCATGTATGGAGTATTGCTGTCATATTTGGGCTGGTGCATCTGCTACTAGTCTCTCGCTCCTTGACATCCAAGCTTCAGTCTCTGTCCCATCGACGAAACGTTGCATCTCTCTGCCTGTTCTACAAGTATTTTAATGGTGAATGCTCTGACGAACTGCAAGCACTTGTGCCCCCATGACGTGAACACCCTCAACAAACTCGACAGGCTGCTAAATCACACCCCCACACTGTAGAGATCCCTAGATGTAAAAGATCTTTCTACTCCAGTAGTTTCTTCCCAAGAACTGCTAGACTTTTGAATTCCGTTCCAGGTCCCTGCTTCCCCGACTGTACTGACGTGCAGAAGTTCAAGTGCAACGTGAACCGACATCTTGCTACCCAAATCCCTACATAGTACCCCAGTAGTTGCTGCCCCTGATAGTAGCCCCCTACACCAAAGTGACAATCTGCCTTGTTTGGGGTGAAAATGTAATTAAAAAAATAAAAAATTGTCGGGTTAGTCGGGGGTATTTATATCGGGGGGGGCACAAATGCAATGAGTTCATCAGAGCACATTCCATTAAAATACTGCACAGGGATGCAACATCGTAGCGATAGCATAGAGATTGGACTTTAGTTGATAATGTGGGACCTATTAGTTTGGATACTTTGGGGGGTGCTTGTCTAAAAGGGATGGATTAGCGGGAGATGCATCAGCCCAGATGTGGCAACAATACTCCATGCATAGACGAATGGTGGCTTTGTAGAGATATAGAATACATTCAGGTGTGTGTGTGTGATTATTTTTAGCATAGTAAAGAGAGTAAACTTTCTTTGTAGCAACATTTCAATGTCTCCAATTCATACAGCCAGGGAATGTTAAGCTGAAGAGTTTGAATCAATTAGTCATGACAATCAGTAGTTACGAGTGTTTCTTGTAATTTCTCAAGGAAAGAGGCTTAGTGTTATAACAGACATAACTACGTATCGAACCGGATACAAAACAGTATATAAAAGAGCTACCATTTTAAGGTAAGGCGTCTTCTCCTGTTTGCAGTCTAGTCTTACATTTTAGTCTTGCAGTCTTGCCCTGCAGCCTTGCGACCTACCAGTCTCACGTCTTACACTCTACAAGTGTACTCTGGTTAACCAAGCTTCCCAGGGACGAGCGTTTAGCTCTCACACGCTAAGTTCCTTTTTCTTTACTTTCATTTACATTTATCTAACTTCAAAAGCAAGTAGCCATTTTGTATTTGTATTATTGTGAAGTACTAATAAACATTCTTTTTGTTACGCATCTGACTCGGCGTATTTTGTCATATTATTATATACCGTTGAAACCGGATATAACAGTTGGCGAACGAAGATGATTCTTTATCTCTTAACAGAGATAAATTACCGTATTAAAAGGACTGTGTACTATTCAATGATTTTTTGGTGAAAATTTACAAGGATTTCGTTACTGAACTACCATTAGGATCACGTGCGACAAAGAACTATTCGAATTTTCCTACATAAAGTAGTGGAAAGTACGGATTTCTCCGATAAGAACTCACGGAAAAGTAATAAAATTGTACTTGAAAAATATTGTCATAACAAATTCAAGGTAAAGTGAACTTTATTTATATTTTTGACGAAAAAAAAATTTGGGAAACGCAAACTGAATTCGAACCCGGCACCATGGGATTACAAGCTTTTCAAAAGAAAAGAAAGAACTCTTACGATTCTTTTTCTTTAAACAAAACAAAGACTATTGTTATAATTTTTTTTTTTTTTTCTTTTTTTTCACGTGCAGCCGTATTCTTGTTGAAAAACAGTTCGTTCATCATTGTTTCGGGTAAATTAATAAGAACTATTTGTTGTGTGAATTTGAAAAAGTATTATTGTGTAAAATTACGTTGTTGAAGCAGTTTATTTTACAAAATCTGTAGAATTACTGTTGCTAAATTGTATGAACTTTGTTGAAACATTTATTCTTGCAAAACTTGTAGAAGGATTGTTGCTAATTTGTGAAAACGCATATTTACAAACTTTTGTAGAATCATTGTTGTAAATTTTGGAAAGACATTTTTTAAGCTAAAATGAAACAATTGGCTGAGTTGACGAAGGTGCTAACTCTTAGCATTCAGGAACAGTCAAAAATGACACAACAATTCTTAGTGCAACAACAACAGCTACAACAACAGCATGAAATGACACACAAAACTTTAGAGGCACAAAAAGAACAAACAAAAATGCTTCAACGCCAAATGTCGACTCAACAAAAGAATTTGGAAAAATTAATTCAAAACTCGACAACTGAGAAAAAAAACGAATTTTTCTGCAGAGGGTATTTCAAACTCTTTGTCAGAATTTCATTACTCTCCCGATACTGGCGTTACATTTCCAGCATACTATAAAAGGTATGAAACAGTTTTTACAAAGAGGTGTTCGGGCTGGAAGAAGAAAAAGTTACGCTGTTACTTCAAAAACTGGGTACTGACGAAAACAGCAAGTACGTTAACTTAATTTTACCCCAAAAAAACGGAAGAAGTGACCTTTGAAGAGACAATCAATACTTTATCTAGAATATTTGATAAAAGAGATAGTCTTTTCCACTCTAAATATAAATGTTTAAATTTACAGAAATCAGAATCTGAGGACTATCTAGAGTATTCTTGTACTGTACATTGCTTATGTGAATCATTTAAATTAAATGAAATTGCTTATGTGAATCATTTAAATTAAATGAAATTTCTGCGGATTTATTTAAATGCTTGATCTTTGTGCAGGGACTCACAGCACCAAGGGACAAAGATATCAGATCCCAGATCCTGACAATTATGGAGTCGGACCCAAATATAACTTTACAAAAAGTTACCGAGGAATGTTAACGTCTCATTAATATCAAGAGAGACAACTTGCCCTGCAGCCTTGCGACCTACCAGTCTCACGTCTTACACTCTACAAGTGTACTCCAGTTAACCAAGCTTCCCAGGGACGAGCGTTTAGCTCTCACACGCTAATTTCCTTTTTCTTTACCTTCATTTACATTTATCTTACTTCAAAAGCAAGTAGCCATTTTGTATTTGTATTATTGCGAAGTACCAATAAACATTCTTTTTATTACGCATCCGACTCGGCGTATTTTGTCATATTATTATATACCGTTGAACAGAATATAACACTTAGTCTTGTCAGTATTGAATGTTACCATCCATTTACGTTAGCATTCTCTAAGGTTTCAGCTATTGCCTTAAGATATATTAATATTAATACTAAAGACTAAACTTGTTTCCTTCAATAATCACAAGAAACCTTCTCTATCACCAATAGCAATGGCGAAAGACTCTTTATCTGAAAGTACATCTTTTAAACTTCTCGGCCTTACGTTCACAGGAAACATGAGTTGGAACAATTACATTGAGAGCATTGCCAGGACCGCTGCTAAGAAGGTAGATTCTCTCTGCCGTGCTAGAAAACTACTAACGCCTGAAAGTATCCTATACCTCTATAAGGCCACCATTCGCCCATGTGTGGAGTATTGTTGTCATATTTGGGCTGGTGCATCTGCTACTAGTCTCTCACTCCTAGACAAGGTTCAAAAGAGAGTCGCCAACCTGATAGGTCTTGCACTGTCATCTAAGCTTCAGCCTCTGTCCCATCGACGAAATGTAGCATCTCTCTGCCTGTTCTACAAATACTTTAACGGTGAATGCTCTGACGAACTGCAAGCACTTGTACTCCTTTGATGTAAATACCCCCGACAAACCTGACAAGCAGCTAAATCACACCCCTTCACAGTAGAGATCCCTAGATGTAAGAGAGCCTTCTACTCCAATAGTTTCTTCCCCAGAACCGCTAGACTTTGGAATTCCCTTCTGGGTTCCTGCTTCCCCAACTGTACTGACATGCAGAAGTTCAAGTGTAATGTGAACCGACATCTTGCTGCCCAACTTCCCACATAGTACCCCTGATAATAGCCCCCTACATCAACGTGGCAATGTGCCTTGTTTGGGGTGAAAATGTAATCAAAAAGAATTTTTTTTTTAATTAATTTTCCCCATTCTCTGTTATAGAGCATGTTATCTGTAAATATACCCATCTTGGAGACAATTTTATCAGAGAGGTCAGTAATAATAAAGGTTCAAGGATTGACCACTGAGGCACACTGCATATATTATGTTGTTTGGACGTACCACCATGAAAGACAACCTGGATTCTTCTCTTACTTAAGAAAGATTTGATTAAAGATATTAAGTATTCGTCTAGTAATAACTTATGCTTAAATTTTCATGAGAAGACCTTTATGCCAACCCCTGCCAAAGGCTTTAGATTCATCAAAGACTAGCGCCCTAGTCTCCCTTGCCTTATATAATGCATGGTATATATGTTCAGAGATTATTGTTTAGATATCTGCAGTAGAACAAGCTTGCCTAAATCTATATTGTCGGTCAGAAATTTAGTATCTACGAGGCGGGTGACTTCTCAGGGGATCCCTTTGTAATATGAGAGGCAATCCTTGGTCATGGACCAAATGTGATCCGTCCTTCGTAGGTCAGCAAGATATCTCAGTGTGACAGGACCCGTCAATCGATTTGGTTGGTCTCAATTTCACGATCGGGTTGATATGTTGCCTCTTCGTCAATTTGTTGTGCTGGAAGGGAGGTAATCTCATGCACACAAAAGAAAGAACAAACTCAAATCTCTATTCTACTGATTAAATTCGAGATAAGATATACAAATATATAGTTATATACAATTGTCCGTAGTTCAATGTTGGTTTTGGCAGACTCCGCTGAGTCAAAAAAAATAGATTAATTACTCTCGGTATTGCGGTGGAATGATGCGGGAAGAGAGGGGTGGGGCGACTCTTCGACTGTGCTTAACTCTGCTCCAAAACTCAGCTCAATCTGGCGGTTTCGACGCTGTGGACCTGTTCATATAATGAGGTGAGGAGTGAGCCAGGGCCGCTTCCTGGACCAATCGCGTCTAATTACATCACCCCTAGGGGAGGCTCTATCTTCGCCAGTTGCACCTACAATTCTGCAAGCGCTCTTATGCCCTAATAAGGATACTCCCGCGATCTCTTAGTCACGGGCATTGTACTCAAACTATAAACATCCTTAGTCTCAATGTTGAGTCATTCCATTTTCAGAGTACAATTTACACAAAAAAAAATGATATTGTCAACGATTTTCATAACAATGAAAATCACAATAAAATCTTTCTCTCAGCAAGGTCTTTTGCCGTCGCCTGGGTACACAGATGATAATTAAAGAATAATGGAAATCATATCTGCCCGGCTTCTCCAGCATTTTGGGAGTCTCAATCGCTCCCTGGGATGGTCACGTCACAGACTAGTGCTTGACTGATTAAGAACTCAAAGATTTTGGCAAAGAGAGGAAGGAGGCTATTCAGAGCAGTAATTGAGTGGGTTAGTTCTTTCACTAGAATTTTTGAAAAGTGGAGTTGGAGGCACAGGTTGGCCTTCTCGGTTACCATGCAAGGGACTTCATGGCTGTTAGATAATGGAAAAGTTCTGGATTGTCTATTACACTATATATATGCATTATTCCTTAATTGGAATTTTTTTTTATTTTGAGATGAGCATTTTTATGTTAATTTTATTTTTATTTCGGACTATTAGTCTCATCTTTATTAGTTTTTGTTTGTTTGTTTTTTATTGGTTCACAACGTTTCGGCCAACTTCCTCTGGCCTTCGTCAGGTGGTAACCGCGACGGATAGGAACTTCGAATCTCCTAACTGCATTCTCAGCCATCACTGCCATCCGTAGTTGTCGTCGTCTCACCACATTTTTGACCAATTACCTCTGGCACGCTTTGGGTGGGATTGAAACCGCTATCTTCAGACAATGTTCATCTGGAACCGTAGAGATTCAACGTCTCTATCAACTGCGCCACGGGCCCCGAAGGGCGATCAAGGTTAGATTCTTTGATCTTATAAATCCACATTTATTCATTATCTGATCTTCCATAGTCGGGTCCGTACCGATTGGTATATATATGCATTATTCCTTAATTGGAATTTTTTATTTTGAGATGAGCATTTTTATGTTAATTTTATTTTTATTTAAAAATAAAAAAAATAAAAAAAAATTCCAATTAAGGAATAATGCATATATATACCAATCGGTACGGACCCGACTATGGAAGATCAGATAATGAATAAATGTGGATTTATAAGATCAAAGAATCCAACCTTGATCGCCCTTCGGGGCCCGTGGCGCAGTTGATAGAGGCGGTGAATCTCTACGGTTCCAGATGAACATTGTCTGAAGATAGCGGTTTCAATCCCACCCAAAGCGTGCCAGAGGTAATTGGTCAAAAATGTGGTGAGACGACGACAACTACGGATGGCAGTGATGGCTGAGAATGCAGTTAGGAGATTCGAAGTTCCTATCCGTCGCGGTTACCACCTGACGAAGGCCAGAGGAAGTTGGCCGAAACGTTGTGAACCAATAAAAAACAAACAAACAAAAACTAATAAAGATGAGACTAATAGTCCGAAATAAAAATAAAATTAACATGTCTATTACACTATTACAAATTTTCCTAACCCTAACCCTAACCCTATTACACTATTATAAATTTTCCTGAAATTGTGAGTTCTTAATTTGTGTGACATAATGCGTTTTCTGGCGGTTTCAGTATACCTTCTTTTGACTGCGGCTATTTCACTCTTATAATTATTTCTAGCTTTTGTATACCTTTGCCTATTTGTACTTAACTCATGGTGGATAAATCTGCGAAATGCATGCTGCCTTTGAACAAGGCAGCTGCACAAGTTGACATTAATCATTGGTGAAGCATACAGTAGCCTTATTTGCACACTGTTCCACAGTAAAAGAAAATATACAACTCCATGCGTCATCTCTGGTGTGATCCCTGATGGCTTCCCAGTCAGTTTTTTGAACAACAGTTTTTCAACATGTTTTTGGCTATGAAATTGTCTGATAAAACGAAATAAAAAAAGAAAAGCAATTTATGATCATCTATTGTCTATGACTGACAAAAATTAAAATTTTACCCCTTTTCAAAATTAAATGTTCCAAAATCAAATACAACAGATCGAATTATGTCATCTTTAAACCGTTTTAACAACCAGCATTTGTTAGATTTTATTTTTAATGTTTATCTTAATATTTAAACCGCAGATGAAGGAGAGTATTTAGATTCATACTCAAATGCAGTTACCTCAACAAACCTCGAACCCAGATGTTGCCATAAACTAGATATGAAAAGTTTATTTTCACGATTTTATTGATTGGTGTAATATAAATTTGATTATTTCTTCTTTGCTTGTAAAGGGAGGTAATATAAAGGTTATCTCCCTTAGAAACATTAATAAAAGGGCAATAACTCGGCTATTTTTCTTCCTTAAGCATCTCTTTTTGTCTTCCTTGTGTATATATATATATATATATATATATATATATATATATATATATATATATATATATATATATATATATATATATATATATATATATATATATATATATATATATATATATATATATATATATAAAAATTACAATAAGTTTACCAAGGTAATCAAAATGGTAAACTTAAAATATATTATAAATATTAAAGAGTTAATATTTACAAGTAAAATAAACTCAGCCAGATGTAAAAGCTCAATAAAACCGAAAAGGAAATAGAGCTTATAATATGAACAAATGATTAATAAAACGTTAAAAGACATCTTGAAAAAGAGTTAAAAACATATTTAATTTTAAAAAAGGAAGCACAAGATAAGTGGATAGTCCTTAATCCGCGGAGTTTCGAAGAAATACTCTCCTTCTCATCAAAGGGCAGGAATTAGCAAAATGCAGAATCGGATTTTGCAAATAAAAGTATTTAATGAAACTATAAGTAAGTCACAGATCTTACTTGGTTAAAAAAAAGGTGAGGTAAGGGGAACAGGATGTAAAAGAAAAATGGTAAAAAGATTTCACATGAATGGATAGTCCGGTGAAGGGTAAAAATCCAAAAATGGTAAATCCAAAATTCGAATTTAAATTCTTAAATGAGATATATATATATATATATATATATATATATATATATATATATATATATATATATATATATATATATATATATATATATATTTTTAAGTAGTCCGACAAGCATATTTATTTATTGAAATATTACTTTTGCAGTTGTTGCTCATAACTTCCTGCTTCTGCTTCAAAGAGATTTTATTTTAAGATTTAAACTTGGTACTTATTTATATTGAGATATATATGAAATGTAGCAATTCAAAATTAAAAAAATAAAAACAGGGAAATTTGTGGATATACTTACTTATAGTGTGCAATAAAAAATTACAGAAAATTATCAAGTTGAATTTTAATAAAAAAAAAAAAGATATAACATCAATTTACTATTCTGTGTAAATGAACTCCAAACAAGACTGTATGGCGTTTTCATATTAGAAGAAAGGAGATAATTTTCTACAACACGCTAGCTTGATGTAAATGTTGTTCAGAATTCAGGGACAATGAATAGTAAATTAATTTTACTTTTTATTAAAATTCCCCCTGGTAATTTCCCGTAATTTTTTGGTGTACAATCATATTTTTTACTGATAAGTATATCTATGAGTTCTAGTGTTATATTCCAGATCTATCACGATATAAATAAATATTTTTGGAAAATATTTTGTTTTGTTGATCAACCACTCAAAAATAATATGTTCGACGCACATTTTATTAAAAAAAAATAATAAATAAAAAAAAATATCGTTTATTTGTTTTCTGAGTTGTTTTTATTTCTAAAAAAATGATAGATAACTCTGTCTGTCTGTCTGTCTGTCTGTCTGTCTGTCTGTCTGTCTGTGTGTGTGTGTGTGTGTGTGTGTGTGTGTGTGTGTGTGTGTGTGTGTGTGTGTGTGTGTGTGTGTGTGTGTGTCCTTTTAATGAATACAAAAATAGTTGTGAATTTGTTCAATTATTCCATTCTCATTTGATAAAGCCCTTTCAGGTTGAAATAAATTTATAATGAGATCGAGCTAAGTTTATATTATGTTTTTCTTTTAATTTTATGCGTGCACTGCTATGTATGTATGTATTATCCTCTCCCATTTAAGATTTCCTACAGAAATTATTTTATTATTTAATTTATGGCATAATATTCTCTCTCTCTCTCTCTCTCTCTCTCTCTATATATCTATCTATCTATATATATATATATATATATATATATATATATATATATATATATATATATATATATATATATATATATATATATATCTCTAAAACATTACTTCTCTAATACTCTGAAGTTAGTGTTGGGACGATTATTCGGAATCAGAATCAGGAGTCGGAAAAATTGGGACATTTTGGAGTATTGGAATTGTTATCGAAATCGGAAAATTTTGTGTCTATTCCCAGATAGCAAAAACGATTTTTCAATTATCTTTTTTTATTTGATTTTGTTTAAAACAAATTCTTTCACTGCTTGTAGTAATGTTAAAATAATAATTATTTATTGATTTTGAGCTACAAGTAAAACTAAACGCTATAGATCACCATCACAAGAGCGTTGTTACGTTTTAAGAAAATATATGCACATTTAACATGTGTTTTTACGGTAATCAGGAAAACAATTTTATAGTTCAATAGTTAAAGATTCATAAAGAATTGGGATCGGTAATTGTATCGGAATTGGCAATTTAGTACAGAAGCGGTAATTGTAACAGAATCGGGAAAAATATCAGAATCGTCCCATTACTATCTGAAGTTTTCAAACTATGTGCTAACCAGCAAATTATAGCTAGTTTATATAAATGTTATTATGCCAAGTGTTTTTTCTTTGAGGATGAAAACTATTTTTTGAAACTCCATGAAATAAGTTTTTAACATGTATCACTTGTTTTATCATGATTGGATAATAATATGGAAATTTTATACATGAGGATTTTATGATAATTTAACTCTAACCACAAAAAATGAGATTCTACCTTTAAAGGCAACCACCAAATGCAAACATCAAAGAAAATCTGGTGTTAATTATTTCAGAATAAAAAAGGTGGTGAGTTTCTCAGACAAAATTGATGTATGCTAATGGCCTGTTTCCAGTCCAGGGGTTTCCAATGGGATATAGTTTTAAGGAAATGTACAATGGAATAAAAAAATCTTTAATATTTTCACATGGTTAATGTCACAGTTACAACAAATAGCCTAAAAAACTCTGTAGTAAAAAAATGTATCATTTGTATTTCTTTAATCCTAATGCTAGCCCTAACCATGCAGATAACAGACAACAACCTGGCTCTAGAAAAAACAAAATGATTTAGTTAATGTTACCCCATTGGTCAAACGTCCTCTGCTCGTAAAAATTTAGCCATGCTGAAGAGTTGTATAAATGGCAAAACCTACACTCATAGATAATTATTTTCTTTCTTTTTCTTTTCCAATTAAATATATCTATTAAGATTTTGCTGTCTTTAGTCTTCTATAATAGTTATAATCGCTGCTTAAAACCATATTAAGAAAAAGAAAACTTCAGGAATTTTTTTTATTGATTTTAGATGTGACACGACACCCCATCTTATCCCGGAGCCATATAGCTGCAGCACACCTGGTTTCAAAAGTACAACGATGTCTAAAGGCTTCTCCTCTTTTCTAATTCACATTCATTTAAGCCAGGGTTTCCCAAACTTCAAGACACCATGGAGCTCCTGAGCAGGGCAAAGATTTTTCGCAAAGCACTAACAATATAATCTATAATAAAAATCTTACCTGTATGTATGTATGTATGTATGTATGTATGTATGTATGTATGTATGTATGTATGTATGTATGTATATATGTATGTATGTATGCCTAAAACTTTCGACAAAGGTGACGGATTTTCACGAGATCGGTATATTTTGGAGCTCAAAATGTCATCCCCTCTTTTCAATTGGCTAGCCTTAATTTAAACCTTCGTCACTTCCGGTTTGGTGATGGATGCAACAGCAAAGACATCACTTTTTTTTTTCACGTTCTTTCCCACCTTCGCCTACTACCATTTTTTTTTTTTTTTTTTTTTTTTGTTTGCTCAACACACACCTCCAAACATTCGAGTAATGCCGGGCACCCAGGCTAGTTTAAAAAATAAATATGAAAAACATTAATTTCAAATTTTAACACTGACTAATGATTTTGTGGGTTCCTTGACTTAAAGCTTAAACCAAAGGGAGCAACCACAAAAGCATTGACAAATCTGCTTCTTTGGGATGTTGGAGATACGAGTCAGGGAAATATATACCAGGTAAAGAATACTTATGATGGATGTACATGAGAATAAACTATGAATGATATCGATTCGATGATAATGGATATGTTGACGAAAAGCACAACTAAAGAATTGTCATTTATTATTGTTCTCCTTAAATTAATAACCAAAAATCATTCCAGTTAATAACAGAAAGAGCTGTTCAGTACAAAATATCAAAAACTATCAGAAGTTATTAAAAAAAATAGCAATGGAATTCCGGTTTTACCAAATATGTACGACCAAAATTATTCCCAATCAATGTACGATTGACTCCTCCTTCTATTTCTCATATAGAAACAACGTGTTAAAGTTGCTTGAATCAGTAGGACAATTTAGTCATGCCAGATTTGGATCGTACACAAGGGGGTTTACTAAAATTGTACGACTAAATTATGTACGATTATTTGCTCCTGATTTGCTGTTAAAGCATCTTTTATACGGAGGAGCTACTGGGTTTGTCAGTGCAAAATATTGTAAAAATCTGTTGTGGTATTATTAAGATTTCAATTAAGAGGTTATTTTTGGAGAAATATATCTTCAGATTCATATAAAAAGTATTTACAAAAAAATTTTCTTTTTAAATATTATTTTCTTCCAATTATGTGTGCCACTTTTCATCCATCTTTTTTTTTTTTTTACATTAAAAATCTTTGTTAAAGATAAACAAGTGTTTCTGCCATTTCTTTAGATATATGTTCATTTGTTTTCCTGTCATGCCTGTTATAGAGTGTGGTGTCATCAGCATATATACCCATCTCAGAGGAAAGTTTGTTGGGGAGGTCATTTATGAATATCAGGAACAGTAGAGGTCCAAGGATAGACCCCTGGGGCACTCCCGCAATTATATCATATTGTTTAGGTGTACGACCGTCGAGGACAACCTGGATTTTTTTCTTATCTAAGAAGGATTTAATTATGTTAAGTATTCTACCAGTGATACAGTATGATCTAATCTTCCTGAGGAGACCCTCATGCCATACCCTGTCAAAAGCCTTAGATATATCTATAGCTACCGCTCTGCCCTCTCCTGCTTTGTCCAGTGAATGGTATATACTGTAAAAGTGAGAAATTACTGTAAGAAAAAAATGTAGGGAAAAATTCAAGATGGCGCCCGACTCTCTCTTTAACACGGTAAGATATCCTCAACACGGCACAAGAAGCAACAGCCACACGATTCCCCAGCCAACTCAATCGTCACTCACCCACGTCTTTCCCCTCACCCGCTTTTATCGTCGTTCTAGGTCGGCTAAATTTGCATATTCCGAGAATTCGTGTGACTTTGCGAGACATCATACTTTACAAAAGACGGCGGTCGCCATCTTGGTCCCTCTTTTCTATTTTTGGTCGGTAACGCTGAGCTGGTCTCGAGGTAAGTCTTTTTCCCCTCATCCGTCTCTCCCACGTACCCACACAACACGCAAACACGCGGGCGCTTATCTCCTGGATGCACGTTACACTCCCCCCTGATCTGATGATCACATAGAGAGCACTGGGGGGGGTGGCCTTTTAGTGCGTGTGCTTCTGCGAAGAGGTACATTCACTGTTTCAGATTCGGGCTCTGGATCTGGTTCCGCCTCATCAGATGAAGTATCGCTATCAGTCTCTGGAAGGGGCTCACTGAATCCGTGCATCGGCAGCTCATCGCTAGACGCTTCACTGCTTTCTTCTGTAGTTGTATGACGCACCTCGGTAGCTGGGCGAAGATCTCGCACATGTCGTGGGGTTCCATCGACCAAAACAGACTGCTGGCTAATCACTCCAGATATGTGTCCTCGCTTAAACTTGTCGGTGCACCGATTTCCTGGAGGCCGCACCCACACTGGATCTCCCACTTCATATCTGTTATATGTTCCCTTGTCGGTTGGCTGCGTAGTGTTGATTCCCTTCACTCCGACTTGGTACGTGTAAATAGCATTCGCAGGTGCGGTTGAAGGGGACGTCCCGTCCTTTGGCGTAATGTTGTACCAATATGTTGCTTCCGCAATAGTACATCGCTTCCTGGCAGCAATTCTCTTGATGCTGCGATGGCTTCTTTCAGCAATGCCATTTCCTGATGGCACATGCGCACATCGCAACCGTAGACGGACGCCCCACTCATCTAACAACTGCCGGACTTGCTGGCTACAAAACGCTGCATCATTGTCAGTCAGGAGCTCTTCCGGCGCACCTCGCTCAAAAAAAATGGATGATAGGTGGCGAACAACATTTGCTGAATCCTGTCTGGTCATCTGCCGCCACACCGCAAATCTCGTAGGCCCGCAATCAATGAGAGTTAGAAAGGGCTTGCCACTGTAATGGGTAATATCCATGGCCAGCCGCTGCCACACACTCTCAACTTCCAAGCGACCCTTCTGCCATCGCTCTGGTGCAGGATCAATAGACTGGCAAGCCTCACAATTTCTGACGATCTGTCTGACATCCATCTTGGTCACTGCTGGGTATGCACGCCTCACAAAATAAAGGGTCCTCTTGATACCCGGATGTCCGCTCTGTGCATGAATTTTTTGTATATGACATGGGTCGATTGCAACTGCACAAGATCGAGCAGTAATCTCCATTCCCATCTTCGCGGCTTCATACCATTTGTGAGGTACACGGGTCAGTTGGTCAGCACGATTACAATGTGATGGCACCAGAGTGACGCTCAGTGATAGCCCATACTCAGATACCAGGTTTTTTAGCGTGTCTAGCCTTCTCCGTATTAACATTTCGCTTGCTGCCTTGGTACGGATTCGTGTCCGTCCTGAAAGTGTGTCAGACACCCAGTGGTAGACACAGAGAGAATCTGTGTACAAGGTCAACTTCTTAGACTGCCATTGCAGGGCCAGATTTACCCCCTTTACAACAGCGTCCAGCTCTGCCAGGTTGATATGCTGAGAATCTGTTACGGGCCGCAGCCAACATGCATCCTCGAACACGTTTCCTCCTTGCTCCAACGATACTCCCAACGCCAAAGAACTGGCATCAACCCACACACCTACGTTGTCTCCGTTAACACACCACCGCCCACAGGCAGGGTCCTTCTTGTTCACTCTCTCCAGTGTCTCCTTAATCATCAGAGTTAGTAGGACATCATCGGATATGTCATCCCAACCCGTGGTTGTTAAATTTGCTCTGCGTTTAATCACACCAACAGCTGCGCGGAGCCAGCCACAGACTGGTAAGTGACCAACAAGTTTTCCACACCAAGAAAAAACGGTCCGCCTTGTAACGAGGTTGGGGATGCTTGGAATTTCACTGCCACGCCTCCATTGTAGGGTGCCATCCTCTTCATAAACATCCAATCCCAATACACGTGCTCCTTCCCTTAAACGTTCGGGATTCTTGCATTCCAGACCAAACTGAGCCAACTTTTCTTTGACACACGACGCAGACTGTACATCTTCATTGACGTATACGTCATCAATGTAAGCTGACGTTGAGTCCCTCATGGGCTTTTCTTGGGACAATACTGTGTTGACAATAGTCTTCATGATCTGTGGTGCCACATTTAGGCCGAAGCCAAGGCGTGTAAGGCAGTACCTCTGCCCCTGGAACCAAACTGTCTGGAACGGCCACAACGTCTCATCAACTCGCACCTGTAAATAGGCTTTTCGTAAATCCAATATTGAGACATTAGTGCCTTTCTGACGCCATTCCCTCAACTTACTGGCGCATACGTCAGCATCGGCAGTGTAGGCTTCAATATGCTTGTTAAGCTCCCTATAGTCCAGCACGGGCCGTACTTTCGACTTGTTATGCTGGACTACTGCCATCAAGGGTATTAGACCCTTCGGAGGCCCAAGCTTGTCCTCAGGGTAGGGGATTAACCAGCCATCTTGGATCCACGCCTTTAGTTCCCTTTCATATTCTGCTCGGGCCTCACTGGGTATAGGGTACTCTGCAACCCCATTCTTGAGTTTAGTCGGTGCCATTCCCTCGGTCCACTTCCAAGATGCAATCCAGGCCCTCTTGCGCGAGTCGTAGTCCACTGTAAAATCCGGCCGATCGATATGGAGCGCTGCACACACTGGGGCCTCTAAGAATCGCACCTTTCCATCCCGATGAATTGCGACTCCCCCCAGCGCCTTGATGGCATCGTATCCGAGCAACAGGTCAAACCCCAGGAGATTTCCTTGGGTCACGAGCACATTGATCTTAGTGGCTGCACCGGTGTCCGTGTAGATCTTGACAGTTCCAGCTCCACAGCATGTCTGGGTCTCGCCTCCTATCGTGGTGACTTTGATCTTCCTCTTAGTCCAACTTGGACACAGCCTGGTGCTCACTATAGTATGCGAACAGCCTGAGTCGAGAAGTGCTAAGCAGGGTATCCTGTTTACGTAGACGGTTATTACTGGTTGCGCCTTGTTCAAATTTTGCTCGGGGAGCAGGGCGGCGCTGACGTCCTCTCCCCTGATACGTTTCCCGCACAGTTTTGGGCTAGATGCCCCAAACCGCCACACTTAAAACAGCGCACACGCCCCCTGTTGGTGCAATTCCTTGCAAAATGTCCGCGTCGGCCGCAGCGAAAACATTTCCCATTGCTTGCAGGGTTCTGATTCGGAATCTCCCGAGCGCCAATCTGGCCTGTCTGTGTCGCCATCACAACTGGTTCCCCCAGGTCCTCCTCATCTTTGATGATGGCTCGAGCACGTTCCATCAAGTGTTCCATGGTCGTTGTTGAAACGCTGGTTGAGGCTCTCAGTAGCTGCTTCACCCGAGTGGGAAGGCCCGCCACAAACGCGTACGCAAGCGTCCGCTCCGACACCCCTCCACCGAACAGAACTGCAAGTTTCTTTAACTCAGCGAAGAAAACGTCCACGCTTTCCTCCGGTAGAAGTTTTCGGGAAGCAAATTTTTCATAGGCCGTACAAGGATCCATGGCAAATGCCTTGTACAGCGCAGCTTTAATTGCGGTGACATCTCCCTTTTCGGCAGCACTGAGTTGCTGATATACACTCAAGGCACCCCCAGCCAATCTCAGGGGAATTACAGTGTGTACCCTTTTCACCTCACAAAGGTCGCACGTCAGCTCGACCCTTTCAACCCAGTCGACGATGGACGTGGACCCGTCAAACTCGGGTATGAGCTTTAAGTCAAATTTCGACTCGGTCATAGTCCTAGAGGCCAAATGGCCGAAATAGCTTGTAAAAGTGAGAAATTACTGTAAGAAAAAAATGTAGGGAAAAATTCAAGATGGCGCCCGACTCTCTCTTTAACACGGTAAGATATCCTCAACACGGCACAAGAAGCAACAGCCACACGATTCCCCAGCCAACTCAATCGTCACTCACCCACGTCTTTCCCCTCACCCGCTTTTATCGTCGTTCTAGGTCGGCTAAATTTGCATATTCCGAGAATTCGTGTGACTTTGCGAGACATCATACTTTACAAAAGACGGCGGTCGCCATCTTGGTCCCTCTTTTCTATTTTTGGTCGGTAACGCTGAGCTGGTCTCGAGGTAAGTCTTTTTCCCCTCATCCGTCTCTCCCACGTACCCACACAACACGCAAACACGCGGGCGCTTATCTCCTGGATGCACGTTACATATACGTCATCAAAATATATTTTCAGATTCATATAAAAAGTATTTACAAAAAATTTTCTTTTTAAATATTATTTTCTTCCAATTATGTGTGCCACTTTTCATCCATTTTTTTTTTTTTTCACGTTAAAAATCTTTGTTAAAGATAAACAAGTTTACTTCTTAGATTAGTCATGCCTTGGTTTTACTAATTATGCATGACTAAAAATTAAACACGATTTTATGTACGTCCAATTAAAGCCTATGACAATTATTTGGCACACTGTATTGGAAAAAAATAATTGTCTCAGTTGTTAAGGGCTTAATTAGTCGAAACAACTTTGACATGTGTGATGTACTCAACAGCATTTTAGCTTCATAAGATATTTGCAAAAAAATAAACTTTTTTGTTTTAATACTTTCTCTTAAGCCAGAAAATAAGCAAACAGTAAATTTTTACATTAGGTCCACCTCCACAATTTTCTTTAAAATGACGACTTTTCTATGTTTTCGACTATGCTGAATAAGAAAATCTTCGAAAAAGTTTTTGAGATAAAGACCTGTATTATGCAATGTAATTCACTGGCCGCCATGTTTGTACGCAGGTTCTATCCTTGGACCTCTATTGTTCCTGATATTCATAAATGACCTCCCCAACAAAATTGCCTCTGAGATGGGTATATATGCTGATGACACTACACTCTATGGCAGGCACGACAGGAAGACGAATGAACACATTTCTAAAGAAATGGCAGAAACACTAGAGGAAGACCTCCAATCTGTGGTGGAATGGGGACAAAAGTGGTTGGTCGCATTCAATGCTGCCAAGACTAAACTAGTTTCATTCAATAATTACAAGAAACCCTCTCTACCACCTATAGCAATGGCCAACGACTCTTTATCTGAGAGTACATCTTTCAAACTGCTTGGCCTAACGTTCACAGGAAACATGAGTTGGAACAATTACATTGAAGGCATTGCCAGGGCCGCTGGAAGAAAGGAGAGCTCTCTCTATCGTGCTAGAAAACTACTAACACCCGAAAGTATCCTGTACCTCTATAAGGCCACCATTCGCCCATGTATGAAGTATTGCTGTCACATCTGGGCTGGTGCATCTGCTACTAGTCTCTCGCTCCTTGACAAGGTTGAAAAGAGAGTCGCAAACCTGATAGGCCCTGAACTGGCATCTAAGCTTCAGGCTCTGTCCCATCGACGAAATGTTGCATCCCTCTGCCTTTTCTACAAGTATTTTAGTGGTGAATGCTCTGACGAACTGAAATCACTTGTGCCCCCACGACGTGAGCACCCTCGACAAACCCGACAGGCTGCTAAATCCCACCCCAACACTGTAGAGATCCCTAGATGTAAAAGATCTTTTTACTCCAATAGTTTCTTCCCCAGAACCGTTAGACTCTGGAATTCTATTCCAGGTCCCTGCTTCCCCAACAGTACTGACGTGCAGAAGTTCAAGTGTAACATGAACCGACATCTTGCTGCCCAAATCCCTACATAGTACCCCAGTAGTTGCTGCCCCTGATAGTAGCCCCCTACACCAAAGTGGCAATTTTGCCTTGCTTGGGGTGAAAATGTAATAAAAAAAAATTTTTTTAAAAAAAACTCATAATTCACATTCGAAATGTCAATTTTTATAGGTTTTCAGATATGCTAACAACGAATATCACAGTTAAATTTGGGACAAATATTTTTTCACCTTCCCCCCTCCTCCGTTCTTGACATGGAGAGGATGGGGTGTCTATTTCGAAAGCCGTTTTTAACATGGGGGGTAGTTTGAAAGCCGTTCTTAACATGAAATTCCTCAACGAAGTGGAAAAAAGTCGTAATTGTTTTGTTTTTACACACATACACATTACTAATTTTCTGGTTGGGAAAAACAAACAGTAGACTTGTTTTCGCTAGGTGGCAGTGTCGGTCGCAGAGAAGTATATTTGTTTATTGCACATACAAACATGGCGGCCAGTGAATTACAGTGCATGACAAAGGTTCTTATATCTTGGAAACTATTTGTCCTTGCAAAATTTAAATGCGATTTTCTTATTCAGCAAAATCAAAAACATATAAAAGTCGTTATTTTAAAATAAAATTGTGGAGGTGGAACTAATGTAAAAAAAAAGAAATACCAAACAAATTGAATAGAAATACAACTATTTATATATATTGACATTCTTAGACAAACATTTTTTTCCCAATCCAGTGTGCCACTGCTAGGATATGTGAATTACCTCCACCCCACATACACACATACACAACATCTAAAACGTACCTTGTGTCTAACTCTGTCCTCTGCCAGTAAATAACTATTCTTTTTATTACTATTAATGATGTTTGGTAATATTTAACTGTTAAAATTATACAAAATTGAGTTCCATTTTAGCAAAACCTCAAAAGATATTCGTCAAAAATAAACTCTCGAATTTTATAATTTTGGAAGAAAAACATGCACAAAAAAAACACTTATTATAAAAAAGAACATTTATTATTTAAAAAAGGAATCAAATATTTTTTCTTGAAACTTAAGGGGAACTTTTTCTTTTTTGATTCATATTTTTAAAAAAATTCCCCTAATAAGAATAAAAACTTGTTTATTTTGGATGAAGAGTTTTAATGGATTCTACTTTTTACAAAGACTTTCTAGTGTTACGCTGTTATTGTGTTACAAAATTCAAATTATAAGAACGGTCACTTGTAAAATTTAATTTGCAAAAAAAAACAAAAAAAACTCTCGCCTGAAAGTTGTAATTGAATGAATTCGTTTTGTTCTTATTTCAATAATAAAGAAATAAACTTGTATATTTATTTATTTATCTATTTATTTTTACAAAGATTAAAAAAGCGACAATTATTTAAATGAGCAAATATATCTGAAAGGATATATTTGCCCATTTAAATGAAACAAAGTTTCATTTTTCAAAGCTCAAAGTAAGATATTTTCCCTCCAACGCAAGCTGAGGCTTTGGAATGCTTGCTTATCTTTCGATTAACCAGTTTCTGAATTCATATTTTGTCCTTCAATTTGAAGGTTAAATCGTGCCACAGGTTTGGCAAAAACTCGTAAACTTCTTCATGCAACTCATAAAACCTAACCAGCACTTTCCCTTTAAAAAGCCACCAAACCGCAGCGTGTAATATCAATGCTTTGTGAGTGCTTCCCATATCTTTGCACAATAAACTAAAATTGTGAGAATTAAGTCGTCTGGTCTTAATAAAGTTAACCACTTTTGTCATATCATCAATCACTTCATTTAAATATGGAGGCATGCAATTAATTGCAAGGGCATGCCGATGTAAGAAGCCATAAATATGTGCAATAACTGAGTTTTTAGTTTTTATTTTTTTTATGCATGACATATTATTTTGCCCACCATAGCTGCAACTCCATCAGTGAATATATTTGAACAGTTTTACCATGAAATGTCATGCTCCTCAAAAAAATATTCAATTACTTGAAATATGTCTTCATCCTTTGTATTAGTCTACAAAGGCTTGCACAATAGCATGTCTTCTTCAATGCTGAAATTATGAATGTAACGAACAAATACAAGGTGATATTGCTAAGCCAGCAACGTCCGAGGATTCATCTATTTGGAATGAAAAAATTCTGACTTAACTTTACTCCTCTAATTAGTTCATCTTGGCAATACTCAGCGATATCACAAATTTTTTTAGAAACGGTATTATTAAAAAGGGGCACACATTCTATGCAGCGAACATATTTTCCACCTATTGTACACTTTTAGTTAAAAATGAAGACAACAAAAAGAAAGTTTTATTTTAACATTTAATAAGCAACCTTATTTGTCATCTTCGTTAGTAGCGTCTACACGAGAGAGAAACGGGTTAGTAGGTGGGAGTGTTCTTGTGTGAAGATACATTTAATAGCATTGAAGGAGAGAATAGTTCAGTGTTCGTGCATACTTGTATTTATAGTAGCCGTGAAGAGAGTTCCCGATATGGAGATGAAGATTAGACATTAGTCAGGCCTGTTGAAAGAGAAAGAAAGACAAAGGTGTTCAGTGCATATGTCATCGGAGCGTACGTCCGATAGTACAGACAGGCAAAGGGTTAGCGTCTCATTGTAAGAAAGAGTATGTGTGTTGAGTGCACATGGAAACAAGTAGGAGTTTGAAAAGTCGCCATGTTGTCTTGCTGTACTCATGTTCAGCCTGAGACCCAAGCCCAAGGCTAATGTCTGCTGCCAGCTGAAGCAAGGGAGTAAGAGTCAGAGGGTTTGTGATTTCGCCTTTTATGTACTTGGTTATGTGATTGAGAGCTGGCTTGTAATTGGACAAGTTAGAGAGAAAATGGATTTCAAATCTCGAGTTGCGAGAATTAGCTTCTGCCTGATATTGTAGTGAGTTTCAGTTGCTACACGCACCCACTTTGTAGATTCGTTTTCAGAAGAAAACCAAAAATTGTTTATCGAAATAAAAGAAAGGTTCTTTTATGTGTGTCAGTTATAATTAAGAAAATTCGAAGTAGTGGGGATTTTGTAATATGTCCGTCCATAACAGCTGCTTGTAAAATCCGTTTTTTGTGTCAACACGAGGTTTGATGCTTGTGATTGTGTTCAAATTCGTTTTGTAGAATTGTGTATAATTTCTTTAAATTTGAACTATTCCAGTGGACCAGTTAAAATTTAAACAGATCATCTAATATACCCATAGATACAAAATATCTCCATCTTGAGAGATAATAAAACGATTTATTTTTAAAAAATAAGGCGTAGTTATGATTTAGGTTTTTAAAAAAAGCAGTTAATGTTATTGAGAAGTTGACGTTTGTATGCTTGTGTGTGTGTGTGTGTGTGTGTGTGTGTGTGTGTGTGTGTGTGTGTGTGTGTGTGTGTGTGTGTGTGTGTGTGTGTGTGTGTGTGTGTGTGTGTTGCCATAGCAACATGGTGGTTACATGCATGCGCGTATCTGTGCGTGAGGGTGTGTTGCTATAGAAACTAGATGTAGATTTGGATGTAAAGGGCAATGTTCGTATATACAATGTCTTTTGGGGATAGTTTCGTATAATTTTATTTTTGCAAATATTCACTTGACACCCTCCCTCCCAAGATTAACAATAAATTATTGTCTTTCATTTGATTCTGAAATTAAGACGATTGGAATATCGTTTATGAGGAGTTTTGAATATTACATTAGCCAATCAAAACTGTTCCTAGTGTCCACACACATTTTTGCTTTTCTAGATATATAGATAGATTAATACGAATTGATCTTCTTTAGGTAATGATGCTTTAATGTCTATTTATAAAATTTTTAGGCGCAAATGATTTCCAAAATTTTATATTTTTTAATGCATGAGGATTTGCTAAAAAAATTTAACTCAGTTTAATTTTGAGGCATGTTTTAGAAAGTTATTTAAACTTTCTATTGGACGGCTGTCCCATCGACGCAATGCCGCATTACTGTGACTACTTGACAAGTACTTTAATGGAATGTGATCTGACGAACTCATAACACTGATGCCCCATCGATGTACATACCACCATAAAAACTAAAAAAAAAATAAAGCTTTTAAGCTTGTTTCCAAATTTCAAAGAGGCATCAAGTCATTTCATCGTTTTTCTTTTTTTTTCTTTTCTTTTCTTTTCTTTTCAACTAAGAATTAATACAATATAAAAAATATAATATTTGTATGCGAAAAAAAACGTATTCTGCTGGATTTAATTTCATTTTTTTATAGTGTTCTGTTTTTTGTTTTGTTTTTTGTTTTTTGTATTTCATTTCATTTTATATTATTGCATTTTTTTTATTTCAATCAATAATCGATTAATAGTAATTTAAACATAATACATTGTGTGATTATCAAAGCTGTGTAGACACGAGAAACACACAGATAAGCTGGAAGTGGTCACACTTTTTTTTATAAATTTAGAAATTCGGAATATATTTCATTTAGCATGTAAATCTAGACATCTAAATCATAAGTAATGTTGATGTGTAAATAGGGGAGATAAATCTTGCCGACAATGCCATTTCAGCTGCTATGAATTCTCGTTAATAATAATAAATCTTCACAACATTTTAGAGATTTATTTTATTTCAACTAAACTAATTTTATCTTTTCCGTCGTTTCGGTTTTTATTTTATTAGTGTTATAACAAATTAGAAATAAAAACTCTTTTCCATTTACCGTACAACTTTTCGGAAAATATCTAAGGGAGATAAATCGTGTCGAGTATTTTTTTAATAATTATCTCCCTTTGACTATTCGCTTTTATGAAAAATATTGAATAAACGATGCGTAATTCAGTGCTGATATCGTTAGTTCGAGAAATCAAATTTTCTTCCAGTTTTATCTTATCAACACAACCTTTTGGGCTTTTTGTTTAGTATATAAGAAATATTTGTTGTTAAATTTGAGTGTTAACACATGTAATGTCTTATTTTAATAAGAGAAAAGGCAAAATAAGTCCATGCGTTTTTTGGAGGATTTAAAAATATAAATTTAGTACGGGTGCTTTTTACTTACACAAAATAATACATTTTCACTAACATTTAAAGAAAAATAAATTTAATTAATAAATACTGAAAGTTTCTTTACATTTGTTATATCATGAACTACAAGATCTCCATCGAGCCTATTATAACATGTAAACAAAACACAATTTGCATCAGCAGGAGCAAAGAGATCTAAACACCAGGATCAGCCCCTGATAGCACAACGGTTAAAGTGAAAATGATGCCTACTCGTGTTTTACTTCGACATTCAATCGACTGTTAACGACGCATTAAGTTGTCAGTTTTTTTTTTTTTTTGTTTTTTGTTTTTTTGTACCCATCCTTCCACTACAATAGACAGTTCATTATAGCAAAGAATTATCAGGCAAAACACATTAACAAAGAAATAGCTACACTAAGAGAGAGAAGGTCAGAAAAAAAAATTCAACAGATCAGATACGGAAATATGTGATAAAATATCTATAAAAAGGTCTACAAGTAACAAACGTAAACTAAACTTCATTTACAGTTACACCGAGTTTAAATGAAGACAAACAAATGTGGACTCCGGGAAACGAGCATTCCCTGACAGCAGAAGCCATTCATTCAACGTTGGCAACAAAACGTCTCAATGACAAAACTTTATTTCTTCTTCCCGGAAACTTTTTATTAACAAGAAACAATTCTAATTAATTTCATTCTAACCAAACCTTGGTGACCCGGATTTTGCTATTTCTTATTCTCGTAAGCTTTATTTATCAACTAGATACAATTCTAATTAATCATATTATTTGGATTCTTTGGACTACTGTTCTCATCTTAATTGTGATTTTCACAACGTTTCGGTCGATGTAACCTCCGACCTGCTTCAGGTGTATCTTATTGAACTCAGGGATGTTTCTCTCGAACTCTGGAATTCAGACGGAATTTCAAATGGAACTCTTTATTTACTTCACGGAGTAGCATACTCTTGTTCCATCAGCCATGACTGGATAGAAAGTCCTAAGTAATTTGCAATTTTACCCACGGCACAGTGGTTAGAGTACTTTGGAAAAATCAATTGTAAAAGTGATATTCTCCTGAAGGTTGTTCAATCTTCAGTGTGGGCGACTGAAAAATACAATTGCGAATTACTTAGGACCTCTATCCTGTAATGGCTGACAGAACAAGAGCATGCTACCCTTGTGAAGTAAATAAAGGGCTCCACTCGAAATTCTGTTCGAATTCCCGAGTTCGACAGAAATATACCCAAGTTCAACAAGATATACCTGAAGAAGGTTGGAGGTTACATCGACCGAAACGTTGTGAAAATAATATGGAAGAATACTTAACATAATTAAATCCTTCTTAGATAAGAGAAAAATCCAGGTTGTCCTCGACGGTCGTACATCTAAACAGTGTGATATAAATACGGGAGTGCCTCAGGGGTTTATCCTTGGACCTGTATTGTTCCTAATATTTATTAATGAGCTCCCCGACAACATTGTCTGTGAGATGAGTATATATGCTGATGACACCATGTTCTATAACAGACACGACAGGAAAACAAATGAACACATATCTAAAGAAATGGCAGAAACACTAGAGGATGACCTCCGATCCGTAGTGGAATGGGGACAAAAATGGATGGTCACCTTCTGCTGCCAAGACTAAACTTGTTTCCTTCAATAATTACAAAAACCCTTCCCTACCACCAAAAGCAATGGCCAAAGACTCTTTATCTGAAAGTACATCTTTTAAACGTTCACAGTAAACATGAGTTGGAACAATTACATTGAGAGCATTGCCAGGACCGCTGCGAAGAAGGTAGGTTCACTCTACCGTGCTAGAAAGCTAATTACACCCAAAAGTATTCTGTACCTTTTTAAGGCCACCATTCGCCCATGTATGGAATATTGCCATATTTGGGTTGGTGCATCTGCGACTAGTCTATTCTCCTAGACAAGGTTCAAAAGAGAGTCGTCAACCTGATAGGTCCTGAACTGTCATCTAAGCTTCAACCTCTGTCCCATCGACGAAATGTAGCATCCCTCTGCCTGTTCTACAAGTACTTTAACAGAGAATGCTCCGACGAACTGCAAGCACTTGTACCCCCTCGACGTAAATACCCCTGATAAACCCGACAAGCAGCTAAATCCCACCCCTTCACAGTAGAGATCCCTAGATGTAAGAGAGGCTTCTACTCCAGTAGTTTCTTCCCCAGAAATGCTAGACTTTGGAATTCCCTTCCGGGTTCCTGCTTCCCCAACTATAATGATATGCAGAAGTTCAAGTGTAACGTAAACCAGCATCTTGCTGCCCAACTCCCCACATAGTACCCCTGTAGCTTATGTCCTTGATAGTAGCCCCTACATCAAAGTGGCAATGTGGCTTGTTTGAGGTGAAAATGTAATAAAAAAAAAATAAAAATAAATAAAATCACACTCAAGATCAGTAGAGTACGCCTATAAATCCAAATAATACGAATAACCAAAATCCTCATCTCAAAAATTCAGAAATTCTAATTAATTTCATTCTAACTAATCTTGGTGACCAGAACTTTACTATTTCTTCTTCTTGGAATCTTCTTTATCAACAAGAGGATTTTTTATTTCATCATATTTCTTCAATATATCACCGCCCCCACCCCAACCAAACATGCCTCTAAAAACCAAGGCAACGCCGGGTACACGCCCCCCCCCCCCTAGTATTTAATATAATATCTTCTCTGTCTTTCTTGCTGCCATACACTATTTTTGTTATTGTGACCGTATTGAGCTACACTTGGCCTTCGGGCCAAGATCAAAGTGTAGTATCTGTTCCGGCAGATGCTGCACTTAAGATAATTTGTACCAGTCAATGGAGGGGAAACCCTCTATACTGGGACAATTATTATTTTTGGTAACCAGAGTGCCCCCTTTTTGCCTACTTTTAGGGGAGCTGGTTTTTACCTCACATTAAAAACGGCCTTGTGCCTAATTTGCTCAGTGGGGGAGCAAATAAATACCATCTGTTCCGGCAGATGCTGCACTTAAGATAATTTGTACCAGTCAATGGAGGGGAAACCCTCTATACTGGGACAATTATTATTTTTTGGTAACCAGAGTGCCCCCTATTTGCCTACTTTTAGGGGAGCTGGTTTTTACCTCACATTAAAAACGGCCTTGTGCCTAATTTGCTCAGTGGGGGAGCAAATAAATACCATCTGTTCCGGCAGATACTGCACTTAAGATAATTTGTACCAGTCAATGGAGGGGAAACCCTCTATACTGGGACAATTATTATTTTTGGTAACCAGAGTGACCCCTTTTAGGGGAGCTGGTTTTTACCTCACATTAAAAACGGCCTTGTGCCTAATTTGCTCAGTGGGGGAGCAAATAAACACCATCTGTTCCGGCAGATGCTGCACTTAAGATAATTTGTACCAGTCAATGGAGGGGAAACGCTCTATACTGGGACAATTATTATTTTTGGTAACCAGAGTGCCCCCTTTTTGCCTACTTTTAGGGGAGCTGGTTTTTACCTCACATTAAAAACGGCCTTGTGCCTAATTTGCTCGGTGGGGGAGCAAATAAACACCATCTGTTCCGGCAGATGCTGCACTTAAGATAATTTGTACCAGTCAATGGAGGGGAAACCCTCTATACTGGGAACCGCCTGGGTAATACCTAGGAGGTCCACCCTCCCAGGCCTTGCCACCGGGCTTTCCGGTGGGGCAAGTTTATTGCTTGCTGCCTGAGGCGCCCCGACCGGGGAATGCCGACGAGGTTACTCAGGCAATTTTTAAAATTGCAGGAGTGCCCCTCCTTTAGGGGAGCCTGCGGGGTTCCCACTTTCCGGCCTTGTGCCACATAATGCTGATGTGGGTAGCATTTAAATAAAAACCCTCTATACTGGGACAATTATTATTTTTGGTAACCAGCGTGACCCCTTTTAGGGGAGCTGGTTTTTACCTCACATTAAAAACGGCCTTGTGCCTAATTTGCTCAGTGGGGGAGCAAATAAACACCATCTGTTCCGGCAGATACTGCAAGCTATGACTAGCTATGACTAGCAAAGACCAGATGTGGGGGCAACCCCACATGCCTGACCTTTAACCAGCTCCCATTTCCCACCTCTCGGGAGCTGGTCCCCTTTTTCCCTTCCCCCTCCCTTCACTCCTCACATTAAAATTGGCTGTGTTCCTAATTTGCTCGGTGGGGGAGCAAATAAATACTATCTGTTCCGGCAGATGTTCCGACAGATACTGCAAGCAAAGACCAGATGTGGGGGCAACCCCACATACCTGACCTTTAACCAGCTCCCATTTCCCACCTCTCGGGAGCTGGTCCCCTTTTTCCCTTCCCCCTCCCTTCACTCCTCACATTAAAAATTGGCCTTGTGCCTAATTTGCTCGGTGGGGGAGCAAATAAATACCATCTGTTCCGGCAGATACTGCAAGCTATGACTAGCTATGACTAGCAAAGACCAGATGTGGGGGCAACCCCACATGCCTGACCTTTAACCAGCCCCCATTTCCCACCTCTCGGGAGCTGGCCCCCTTTTCCCTTCCCCCTCCCTTCACTCCTCACATTAAAATTGGCCTTGTGCCTAATTTTGCTCGGTGGGGGAGCAAATAAATACCATCTGTTCCGGCAGATGCTGCAAGCTATGACTAGCTATGACTAGCAAAGACCAGATGTGGGGGCAACCCCACATGCCTGACCATTAACCAGCTCCCATTTCCCACCTCTCGGGAGCTGGTCCCCTTTTTCCCTTCCCCCTCCCTTCACTCCTCACATTAAAAATCGGCCTTGTGCCTAATTTGCTCGGTGGGGGAGCAAATAAATACCATCTGTTCCGGCAGATACTGCAAGCAAAGACCATATGTGGGGGCGACCCCACATATAAGACCTTGGTCAATGTAGGGGCAACCCTTCATACCAATTGTCACTATCCAGCTCCCCTACTCCCCGGGGAGTTGGTCCCCATTTCCCCTTCACTCCTCACTTTAAAAATCGGCCTTGTGCCTAATTTTCTCGGTGGGGGAACAAATAAATACCATCTGTTCTTCAGATGCTGCACTTAATTTTCTTGTTCTCTTTCGATGGAGGAGAAATCCTTCACGACTGAGACAATTTTTATTTTTGTACCTTTTCTCCACGTTAAAAAACGACCCTGGTGTCTAACTCTGTCCCGTGGGGAGGCATAGTAAATAGGTACAATACCTTATTATAACACACAAGATAACAACCGCTGCTAGAAGTTTATAACAACAACTGGTGTCGTTCATGATTATAGCAACTGATATCAAAAGTCGCAAATATATAACACATTGATTGATTTCTTGAATTTCGATAATTTTTTGGTTTCTATTTTAAGTTGAGATGGTGGTGAAAATGTTTAAAATTTTGAAGACCGGACACTCCTTTTGCAGGCACCTAATGTTTCCAGACTAAACACAAATGAAAGATGTTACAAGAAAGAAGGATACAGACTGAGGATAGCAACATCGTGTGTGTGTGTGTGTGTGTGTGTGTGTGTGTGTGTGTGTGTGTGTGTGTGTGTGTGTGTGTGTGTGTGTTTGTGTGCGTGTTTTGTTTGTGTGTGTGTGTTTTGTTTGTGTGTGTGTGTGTGTGTGTGTGTTTTGTTTGTGTGTGTGTGTGTTCATGTGTTTTGTTTGTGTGTGTGTATGTGTGTGTGTGTTTTGTGTGTGTGTGTGTTTTGTTTGTGTGTGTGTGTGTGTGTGTGTGTGTGTGTGTGTGTGTGTGTGTGTGTGTGTGTGTGTGTGTGTGTTTTTGTGTTTTTGTGTTTTTGTGTGTGTGTTTTGTGGGGTGGGGGTGAGAGAGAGAGAGGGAGAGAGAGAGAAAGAGGGGTTGCAGTGAGGAAGAAAGGGTGGAGCTAATTAAATTACAGATACATTTCTGCTGCTTATCGAAAACTTTCAAATGGGACATAAATTTACCATTCCAACCATGACAACAGATTTCCATGCCATGGATGGTCTGATCGTACTTAGGCAGAAATTTAAAATAGCCTCGGGTTTGAGAAAGTGTTGAGAGCAAGAAAGAAAACCTACTCCTGATTTATCTCCTCTGATCTTGAGCACGTGGTACAGTGGGAGAAGAGGTGGCTGGTCACTTTTAATGCATCCAAAACCAGCTTCTATCTTTACATCATCAACGCTCTGATCCCCATCTGGCATCAATTGAAATGGATGGCTCTCGTCTTGGGGAGACTCCATGTTTTGACAAGCTTCTGGGTTTGACCTTTACTCCTGATCTGAAATGGAACACGTACATCAGGTCTGTTGCCAAGGATGCTGGGAAAATGGTGGGATCCTTCTATCACTTCAGAAGATATCTCACTACTGACGCAATTCTCTATCTGTATAAAAGCCAAGTATGTCCAAGGATGGAGTATTGCTGCCACATCTGGGCAAGAGCTGCTAAAAACAGCCTATCCTGCCTTGACAGAGTACAAAATAGACTTCGTAGCTTAGTGGAGGATTCCCTTTTCTCTTCCCTGCAGCTTCTCTCCCACAGAAGAGACGTTGCGAGCCTGTCTTTGTTTTATTGTTATTTCCATGGCAAGTACTCGTCTGAGCTCCAATCTCTTGTCCCTCCTCGCCAATCTTTCATGAGAAACACCCGTCTGGCTGAAACTACTGCCAATAATTTTCCCCACTCTTTATCTTTGCCTAAATCCAAACGTAGATTCCATGAGCAGAGCTTCTTTCTTAGAAGTGCACGACTGTGGAACTCTGTTCTGTTTGCCTGTTTCCCACCTGACTACAACTTGGACGTCTTCAAGTCCAACATAAACAAACTCCTGACAAACCGCCCCCTTAAGTAAGACACTCTATCAAAACCCCCAATACTAATGATTACTACAATACTATCTCACTGATTACTGGACACGCAATAACCCTTATCCCTGAGTGGCCTCCGGGGCCTTGATAAGTGGTGATCTCCATGTAAAAAAAAAAAAGAAAAAAAAAACTTTACGAGAAGCAATGAGATATAATATATAGTAGGTATGGGCAAAAATGGATGGATAAACATAGGGGGACCTAGTTTTGAAAGCCGATTTATCATAATTTGTTTTGTAGTTTCCGATTACTTTTTGATTGCATTTGAAAGATTAAAGACTAAAACTAATTTCCTAAAGGAAAAAAATATTTGTACACGTGAAAAAAAGTTATGAAAAATGTTTTCACGGCGAGCTAACCAATTTAGCTAAATTTTGAAGTTAAATAAATTCATTGTAAAAATCCTTTAAAAGATAAATATTAGTTTTCTGGGTCTATTTCAAAGATAATTAGTAAAGTTAAGTCTTAGGATATTCAATGAAATTTAAAAAAAAAAAAAAAAAAACTTCCAAACTAACTATTCTTGTCAGATCTCCATCCCTTTTTCTTAGGTCCATTCTCATTACCTCGCATGTTTCCCTTGGTTTTCCACTGTCAACTGGACCTGCTACCACAATTGTTCTACATCTACTAATCCAAGAATTCTCATCAATTCTTTCAATATGATCATACTATCAAAGTCTCCTTTTCTGCACACGTCTCCCTACACTGGCCAGATTTAATCTTCATCTAATAGGTACGGGCAAAAATGGGTGGATAAAGATAGAAGGACCTCGTTTAGAAAGCCGATTTATCATAATTTTTTGTAGGTTTCTGACTACTTTTTGATTGTATTTGAAAGATTAGAGACTACAGTTAATTTCTTAAAGGAAAAAAATATTTGTACATGTAAAAAAAAAAAAAAAAAAAGTTATGAAAAATGTTTTCATGGGCGAGCTAACCAATTCAGCTAAATTTTGAAGTTAAATAAATTCATTGTAAAAATTCTTTAAAAGATAAATATTAGTTTTCTGGGTCTATTTCAATGATAATTAGTAAAGTAAAGTCTTAGGATATTCAATGAAATTAAAAAAAAAAAAAAAAGAAAACACCTTGTTTGTACAAAACAAATTAAT
>NC_136524.1:60206900-60234400 GCF_053919585.1 Euprymna scolopes
TTTCATCGATAGGAAAAAGGTTGAAGCCTAGCTGACAGTGCAGGATCTATTAGGTTGGCGACTCTCTTTTGAACCCTGTCTAAGTGTGAAAGACCAATAGTAGATGCACCAGTCCAAATGTGACAATAACACTTCATGCATGGAGGAATGGTAGCTTTGTAGAGGTACAGCATGCTCTTAGGCGTAAGATTCTAGCATGGTAGAGAGAGCCCACCTATTTTGCTGAAGCCTTGACTATGCCCTCGATGTATCTGTTCCAACTCATGTCCTTTGTGAATGTTAAGCCAAGGAGTTTAAATGAAATACTTTCAGGTAATGTATATTTAGCCATAGCTATTAGTGGTTGAGAAGGTTTCTTGTAATTATTAAACGAAACTAGCTTAGTCTTGGCAACATTGAATTTTTGTCCCCATTCAACTACACAGGAGGTTTTGCTCTAAGGTTTTCACCATTGCCTTGGATATGTGTTCATTTGTTTTCCCCTTGTGTCTGTTGTGGAGCGTGATGTCATCAGCAAATATACCCATTTCAGATACAAATTTATTAAGGAAGTCATTTATGAATATTAGGAATAATAAAGATCCGAGGAGCGATCCCTAAGGTACACCCGCATTTATATAGTTTTGATATACAACCATCGATGACAAACTGGATTCTTCTCTTATTTAAGAAGGATTTAATTATGTTAAGTATTCGTCCAGTAATACCATATGATCTGATTTTTATGAGAAGACTATCGTGCCATACCCTGTCAAAGACCTTAGATATATCTAGGGCTACTGCCCTAGCCTCCCCTGTTTTATCCAGTGCATGGTATATATGTTCAGAGAATACAGTTAGTATATCTGCAGTAGAACGGGCTTGCCTAAATTGATACTGTCGATCAGACAGAAGTTTAGCAGCAATGAGGTGGTGGAGTAGAGCTTGATTAGTTATAGACTCAAATATTTCGGCGTAAAGAGGGAGGAGGCTAATGGGGTGGTAATTTAATGGGTCAGTTCTTCTGCCAGAATTCTTGTAAACTGGTATCATAGAAGCAGTTTTCCAGCAGTCAAGAAAACATGATTTGTTAGGGCATTTTTTGAAGTTTGGAGATAACTGGAGCAATCTCAATGGAGCATTGTTTTAATAGTACAGGAGGGATGAGATCAGATCCACATGCTTTTGAAGTGTCAAGGTTTTTTATGATAGCATGCATCTGAGAAAGGGTGATCATCTAGTGCAGTTTCTGTTCGCAAAGGAAAATGTGAGGAGTGGTTTGCTAGGTTCAATGTGGAGTTTGAGGTAAACCGACGGGCAAGCCAATTAGTGTTCTCGGTTGCCATAATTATACAATTATTATATAATTAATTAATCTTTATAACTTTATAATCTATTATATAACTATTATATAACAATTTATTATACTGATGTCTAGTTACTAATATACATATTATGTAACTATTTATATATTATTTTATATTTTATTATATAACTATTATACAACATATTAATACACATTAATTTGCAGTTAATTATGTAATAATTATATAACTATTTAATATATATATTAATTTTTAATTAAATATATAATAATATTATAAGTAATTAATAATTGATTATATAACTGATATATATTTATATGTATACATATATTAACTTATAATAAATTATATAACTATTATGTAACTAATATATATTACTTAAAAATTACATACCTATTATATAACTAATTACTATTTATACATTTTATGATTACATAATTACTACATAACTGATAAATATTTAAGTTTATATATTATTATATAAATATTATATAACTAATTCATATATCTACCTATATAAGAGCCAGGTATGTCCAAGGATGGAGTATTACTGTGACATCTGGCCAGGAGCTGCTAGGAAGACCTTATCTTGCCTTGACAAAGTTCATAGCCTAGTGGGAGATGTCCTTTTCTCTTCCCTGCAACCTCTTTCTCACAGAATAGACGTTGCGAGCTTCTCTCTGCTTTATCGTTATTTTCATGGCGAGTGCTCGTCTGAGCTTCAATCTATGCCCCCCCTCTCGCCAAACTTTCACAAGAAAAATTCGTTTGGCTGTAAACACTATCAATAATTTCCCCCACTCTTTATCTGTGCCTAAACCTAAACGTAGATTCCATAGACAAAGTTTCTTTCTTAGAACTGCACACTTGTGGAACTCTCTTCCATTTACCTGCTTTCTAGCTGACTACAATATGGTCGTCTTCAAGTCTAATGTAAACAAGTTCTTGATGAGCCTTTACCCTTAAGTAATTCAATTTACCCAATTTATGCTTCTAACAATTACTATATTGTCCTTTTGACTCTTTAACTCTTTAACTCTTATCCTTGAGTGGCCTCTCGGTCTTGATAAGTCGTGATTCCCTTGAAAAAAAAAAGAAAGAAAGAAAAGGAGTGTGACTGCTGTTGGTGGTGCTTAAAATTCTGTATCTACAAGCAGCATGATTTTTATTAGCATTTATTAAACTGAAGAAGTAGAATGAGTGGAAACAAAGTTATTTTTGGAGTTAAGTCAAAAGGAAAACCTTCGGTCATTCATAAACAATATGAATTTGTTAAACATAGAAATTATTTTTCAAACAAATTTAAAACAAAGAAATTATTTAAAAAAAAAAAAGTTTTAAAGAAAAAAAAGTTATTCAAAAATTCTGTTACAATAAAAGAAATAAAAAAGAGAAATCATTTAAAAGATGTTATGTTAAAAAGTTTAAAGGAAAAATTATTTTAAAAAAATATTGTTATAAAGTTTTAAAGAAAAAAGTTTATTAAAAAATTCTGTTAATATGAAATAAATCTTTAAAAGAGGAAATTATTTTTTTTTTAAATGTTACTTATTGTTTCTTGTTTATTTTTGAAAAAGTTTGAAATGTTTTGTTAAAACATTTTAAAGAAAAAATATTACTTATTGTTTGTATTTACAAAATACATCGTTTTTAGTTCATTGAAAAATAAAAATAGATTTTTTAGTTCATTTTAAAAAAATTAAATTCGTTATTTATTGCTTGTACTTTATTTATTTATTTATTTATTTGTAAAATAATTAAAAAAAAATGAGGACAATATTTCGCAAAAATGGACATACAGATTATGAAGAATCATCTTAAAAGATTCCAAAAAATAGACAAATATAAATTGTTTCTGAATTTTTGAGATGAGGATTGGTTATTCGTATTATTTGAATTCATTGGACTGTTCTCATCTTGAGTATTATTTTCACAATGTTTCGGTCGATGTAACCTCAGACCTTCTTCAGATGTATCTTGTCGAACTCGGGAATGTTTCTGTTAAACTAGGGAATTTGGACGGAATTTCACTGTCAAGTCTAGTAAGAGTTACCTTCCTTACACTTTTGATGAAGCCAAAACGGGTATGTCCCTTTGAACAAATATAACGTGATTTGCATGAGAACTTACGAGATCTCATTTTTGGATGAACCGCCATCTTTGTTTTTGGTAATGTAACGTTGCTATGAGCACATGTGTAAAATAAATCTTCTATTTTTTTTTTTTTTTTTGTAGCAGTTAACAAACTATTTACTATAAGCGGATCAATGCCCGGTGCCAAAGTGATTCGGCCACACTGACCAATCGGTTGGCAGGGCGCATTGATTTGTACTGTCCCCTTAAGGACTATTTTTAACCCTTTGGGATCGCAGCTGTGATTGCCAGAAAGACGCCAGAAAGTGACCTATACAGACCTCTCTCACTCATCCCTCCCACTGCTACTTGTTGACAACTGCAGTCTGATGGCAGACGATACCTTCAAACAGACATTTACACTTTCTTTCTTTCTCTCCAGTTTGAGATACAATCTCGCTTTTTTTAATTAAACCCTTTATTATTGTTTTGTTAAAAGTAATGTCGTTTGGCCTTGTGCTTATTGAAGTAATTATTAGGAGAGAAATGCACAACATTTCCCTCCTATAAAATGGTGACCCCCCGACGTGATTTGAACACACAACCTTCTGATTCTTTTCGGGGTTGCCGGTACAGGTGAAAGCCATTTAGCTCCTATTTTGGAAAAAAACTCTGTCGACGTTGTAGCAGCATCAGCAGATAAAGTTATGAACTTTACCAAGGGTCCTACCACCGCAGCTATCCCCCAAACTTCAGCTGAAGTCTCTACGCTCTCAGCCAAAGTTGAGGACATAAGAAGAAGCCACTTCCTTGGCTATACTTGACGCTCTCGAGCGGCTTACCAGAGAGGTGAGGAAGCTGACTGTGGCCAGATCACAATCACCCAGACACCGCTACAAGAGCCGTTCGCCATCCCCACATCATCGCCGTCATTCTCCACAAACCTCCCACAACTGTGCCTATTTTATCACTGACTCATTATCCCAAACACATTGCTTGGTTGATGCAGGAGCAGTTTGCAGCATTTGGCCACTGAAACTCCTCACCGAGAAACTGCCAATTTTGCCCATCACACTGCAAGCGGTAAATCACTCGTCTATTCCCACATATGGTCAAATTTCTCGTTCCCTTGACTTGGAATTACGTAGAGACTTTACGTGGGTTTTTACGATAGCTGATTTGCCCTATCCCATTATAGGCACAAACTTTTTGCATCACTTCAACCTATTAGTTGATATACGCAGACAACAGCTGATAGATGCTAATACGGAACTTTCTGTCACAGGTTCAAAATCGAACTTCACATCTATCGGCCCTGTATTTTTCATCACTTCTGCAGATGATCCATATAATACATTATTAAACTCCTACCCGGAGTTAACTAACTTGAATTTTGTTGTGAGTGAACTACCTCACTCAACAGCTCACCATATTGAGACCACAGGTGCTCCTGTATTCTCACGACCTCAACGCCTCCCTGCTAACAAACTTAAAGCAGCAAAGGCAGAGTTCAACCATATGCTGCAACTGCTAATCATATGCCCCCTCGCATATGGTCCCGAAACGTTCCAAAGACTGGCGTCCGACTGGGGACTACCGACGATTGAATGCCACTATGGTACCCAATCGTTACCCAATCCCACACATACAGGACTTCACTTCTTCACTGCACGGTTGTAAGATCTTCTCCAAACTGGATTTGGTTAAGGCATACCATCAGATTCCAGCCGACATCCCAAAAACTGCTGTAACAACTCCATTTGGAGCGTTTGAATTTTTAACAATGCCTTTTGGTTTGTGAAACACAGCTAGTACCTTTCAACGCTTCATGGACGAGATAGTGCGTGATTTAGACTTCATCTATAACTACATAGACGGCATTCTAGTCGCAAGTGCCTCACCTGAGGAACATGTCGCTCACCTCCACCTACTGTTCGAATGGCTTCAACAGTACCAGGTTAGAATTAACCCTGGTAAATGTGTTTTTGGTGCTTCAGAGTTAGTTTTCCTGGGCCACATCATCAGCCCGGAGGGTATATCTCCCTTACCTGAAAAGGTTAAGGCTCTACAAGATATTAAACCACCCACTTCACTTCGCCAACTAAAGCACTTCCTCGGCCTGTTAAATTACTACAGGCACTTCCTCCCACACTGTGTGGATCTCTTGTCTCCTCTTTCTGACTTGTTACGTAACAGGAAGAAGAAAAATGAGCAGATTTCACTGAATGATATTCAGCTGAAAGCCTTTAAAGAAGTGAAGGAGGAACTAGCAACACACACATTACTTGCACATCTTGTGCCTGATGCCCTGTTTTCACTGGTTGTGGATGCATCGGGCACAGCTGTAGGTGCAGTGTTGCAACAACAGCACCAACAACAATTACAACCCCTCGCACATTTTTTGAGGGAGCTAAAACTGGCAGAACAACGTTACAGCACGTTTGGCCGCAAACTCCTGGCTATGTACCTCACAGTGAAACACTTTCAGTATTCACTCAAGGGCCGACAATTTGTGATCTACACTGATCACCGTCCGCTTTTTTTTTTTTTTTATTACATTCCCACCCCAAACAAGGCACATTGCCACTTTGGTGTAGGGGGCTACTATCAGAGGCAACAACTTCTGGGGTACTATGTTGGGATTTGGGCAGCAAGATTTCGGTTCACGTTACACTTGAACTTCTGCATGTCAGTACAGTTGGGGAAGCAGGGACCTGGAATGGAATTCCAGAGTCTAGCGGTTCTGGGGAAGAAACTACTGGAGTAGAAAGATCTTTTACATCTAGGGATCTCTACTGTCTGAGGGTGGGATTTAGCTGCCTGTCGGGTTTGTCGAGAGTGTCTACGTCGTAGGGGCACAAGTGTTTGAAGTTCGCCAGAGCATTCACCATTAAAATACTTGTAAAACAGGCAGAAGGATGCAACATTTCGTCGATGGGACAGAGGCCAAAGCTTAGATGCCAGTTCAGAGCTTATCAGATTGGCGACTCTCTTTTGGACTTTGTCTAGGAGCGAGAAACTAGTAGCAAATGCACCAGACCAAATGTGACAGCAATACTCCATACATGGGCGAATGGTGGTCTTATAGAGGTACAAGATACTTTGGGGTGTTAGTAGTTTTTTTAGCATGGTAGAGAGAGCCTACCTTCTTTGCAGCGGCCCTGGCAATGCTTTCAATGTAATTGTTCCAACTCATGTTTCCTGTGAACGTTAGACTAAGCAGTTTGAAAGATGTACTCTCAGATAAAGAGTCACTCGCCATTGCTATTGGTAGCAGAGAAGGTTTCTTGTAATTATTGAAGGAAACCAGTTTAGTCTTGGCAGCATTCAATGTGACCATCCATTTTTGTCCCCATTCCACTACAGATTGGAGGTCATCCTCTAGTGTTTTTTGCCATTTCTTTAGATATGTGCTCATTTGTTTTCCTGTCGTGTCTGTTATAGAACATGGTGTCATCAGCATATATACTCATCTCACAGACAATGTTGTCGGGGAGGTCATTAATAAATATTAGGAACAATACAGGTCCAAGGATAAACCCCTGAGGCACTCCCGCATTTATATCATATTGTTTAGATGTACAGCCGTCGAGGACAACCTGGATTTTTCTCTTATTTAAGAAGGATTTAATTATGTTAAGTATTCTTCCAGTGATACCGTATGATTTAAGACCCTCATGCCATACCTTGTCAAAAGACTTAGATATATCTAGAGCTACTGCTCTGCCCTCCCCTGCTTTGTCCAGTGAATGGTATATACGTTCAGAGATTACAGTGAGGATGTCAGCCATGGAACGGGCTTGTCTAAATCCATATTGTTTGTCAGTCAGAAGTTTACCATCTGTAAGGTGGACTAGAGCATGGTTAATTATGGTCTCAAATGTTTTGGCAAAAAGTAGGAGGAGGCTAATGGGGCGATAATTTGATGGGTCAGTTCTTTCGCCAAAATTCTTAAATACTGGTACCACAGAAGCAATTTTCCAACAGCCCGGAAAGCAAGATTCATGAAAGCATTTTTTGTAAAGTTTGGAGAGAACTGGAGCTACTTCGGCTGAGCACTTTTTAATAGCACAGCTGGGATGAGATCAGGTCCACATGCTTTTGAAGTGTCAAGGTTTTTTATGATAGCATGCATCTGAGCAGGGGTGAATTTTAGATCGTCTAGCATGGCGTCTGTACACAAAGGAAAGTAAGGCGGGGGGGGATTGGAGGAAGGAGTGTGGAGTTTGAGGAAAACCGACTGGCAAGCATATTAGCCTTGTCGGTTGCTGAGCAAACAACCTCGTGATTGTTGGTTAGTGGGGAAATTGTTGATTGCCTATTATTTACTACACTGTTGTAGATTTTCCAGAAGTCACAAGTTCCTAATTTTTGTGCTTCGATGCGTTTTTTAGTGGTTTCAGTAAATTCTCTCTTAGCTGTTGCTATTTCTTTCTTAACGTTACTTCTAGCTTCTATATACTTCTGTCTGTTTTTCTCACTGCATGCTAAACCGGACAAATATTCATCTTGCGAAACTCGTCACTTGGATTTTGTTTCGCAATTTACCAGCGATATCCGGCATATCTCTGGGGGACAGAACACTGCGGCAGACGCCTTATCCTGTCTCCCTATTAATTCTCTGCCCTCACCTTCAGATATCGATTTACAACAAATGGCCTTAGACCAGCAAAGTCTGGACACGTTGGATCTGTCGTCACCTGAATTCGAAATGGTGCTGCTGACAAATGGTACATTGTTGTACCATATTGTCTATGTCTTTGTTAGTGTTGTTAAAAATCCCTTCATTGTCCCTCTGAGAGGCATTTACTGAGTGCATCCGGTTGCTGTGGTTCTGGTGCTTGTACTGGTTCTTTTGTACTTCTGTGCGTCCTGGTTTATTATTTTTTTCCTTTCCATGTTGTGTGTGTTGGCACATACCTTCCTGCGTTTTCATTTTTGTTCATGCAGACTTTGGCCCAATAATTTTTTTCATCCACAAGCTGAACATATGGCACCCCATGCCAGACATTTTCCGCTTGGGTGGGAACCTCCACATCGTTTACAATGCTGCATTGCACTGCATCGATTTCTTGCTTTTTCTTTTCGCCTAGTTCAGCTAGCTGTCTCATATGGTCTATCGAAGCTTCATGTGTCCTGACACAGTTCATAGCTCCCTGCAGTGTTTGATCTTCACCTTTCACTTGAAGTTGTTTTTGAAGTTCTGGGTGCTTCGTTCCAGATATAACATGTTTGATGAGTCACTCCTCTGTTTCCTGGATATTCCAGAATTTGCACTTTAATGCCTGCAATTTACATCGAACTAGAAAGTCAGCGAAACTCTCTGACTCTCATTGTCTATACTGACGCAGATAAAAAATGAGCAATGTGTAAATTTAATTGTGCCGGCAATCTTTCTTCGAATTTTTGCAAAATTATTTCTGGCTTATTTCTGTCGGCCTCGTTTTCAAATGACCAAATGTTGTACCATTTAAAGCCTTCTTCTCCCGATAGTAACAAAATATGGTGAACCTGTTTTTCCAACAGGATTTTTTTGACCGATAAATAAAGGTTACAACACTGCTTAAATAATCTAAATGTTTCAGTTAGGTCCGCAGATGGCCAACACATAGACGGCTCGTTTGTAGCCATTGTTTTTTGCATGAGCCCTTTCTAGTCTCGCACAAAAACATGCGTTCACATCTCAAGCCATTTTTCTTGTCATACACATACGTGCACACAAATATACGTGCACACGTACACACATGTAGATATATTCACGTTCACGTACATACACCCACATTCACATGCCTACACACACACATGCTTACATACACACATGTATGCACACATATGTGCACACGTATGCACACATGGACAACGTCACTTCCCTTTAAAGGAAATCCACACATGCGCAAAAGACCACCAGAAACAACTATAAAAGCAAGAGACCTGAGTTGTTTCCTCCTTTTCGATTCGGCTCCTGACCTAAGCGGTCGACGGACCAACCGCGCCCTTTCGAGGCGTGTGCACCCACGCGCATCACGTCCCCTGCTACTATGTGTGGGACAAGAGTCAATAGACAGTACGTACACCTTACATGCTTTCTATCTCCTGGATGGCCTGGATTGACTTTCTCCCTCTCTCTCTCTACAACAATAGACTTTCCTTCTCACCAGTTAACAGCGAGAGACGCACGCCAAACTAAACACGTGCTGTACCTTTTCTTTCATTTGTTTGTTCATTAAATAAATTCGAGTTTGTTTATTTCAATAAACGCGTTCTTCGTTCCTTCCTCAAAGCAATTCATTTTTCCTATTTTGTACGACTGGGGGATATATATAAATTTTTTAACTAAATGTTATTTTGTACGACTGAATATATATCCACCAGTCCACTACACTGTTTTGATCCCGACGATATTGAATCCAATTTTTTTTTTTTTTTTTCAATACAAAAGAATAAACAGGCATGCGTATATTTGTTTTCTGTAGAAAACTGTTCGTTAATTTATTTATTATATATATATATATATATATATATATATATATATATATATATATATATATATAATATATATATAATATATATATATATATGTTTGGGGGTTTTTTTGTGGCGTCAGTTCAGTTATATATATATTTTAATTTAACTTCTTTTTTTTTTTTGTTTTTTATCCTCTCACAAAAGTTTTATATTTGAAAGATGAAAATAAAGTTTGTTCACAGTTCGTAGCATAGCGCCGTTCGTATTGTTTTTGTTTGTTTTTTCTTTTCTTTTCTTTTCTTTTCACCATGTGATTCTATCGCGTGCCGTTTCATTTCATTTGTTTTTTCTGTTTTTTTTTTTTTTGTTTTTGTTTTTTTTAGATCGCTCGTATGTTTTTAACATATCCATGTGTTCAGTAGGGTATCGCAAAGATAACCATCACTGCCACGATGAAATAAGATCAATTTTATGGAAGGAAGGACGACAACGCATGAGGTGCAGTTACATGAGTCATGATATGAGCTCCATTTTTTATTCTTCTGAAAAACCCGCCTATATTAAGAACTCTGTTCCTTAGAGAGTTTGCTAACGGGAGGTAACTGTTCATACTATCACAATGACGGATATTCACAAGAGGAAACACGCTATAGCAGTCACATTATCGGGAAAGCCAGGAAAGCTGCATTAAACTGCGACAAAGATTAGTTGCACCAGGAAAATGGCATGGATACCATCATATCCACACTGGACGGACTATTTTTGCACGAAACTATTGACACAGCCTACGAAGCATACAGAAACTTTGACGGATTCCAGAGACCAGAACACATGGCAATTTCTGACTATATTACAGAGTTTGACCAACGATACCAAAGAAGTATAAAATATGAAATAAGTCTGCTGGATGCTATACTAGCATGTGAGCTTTTGGACAATGCAAATTGACCTAACCAGCAAAGACCTGACAGCATGTGCGTCAGATGAATTACGTTATGACAGGATGAGGTCTGCCATGAAAAGAATTTTTGGCGACGTCCTGAACCAACAAAACCCGGTCACACAACCACAAAGTCAAAATGCTAATATTGTGATGACGGAGCAAGAGACGGCACTATTCACCGACCAAGGTAAGAGGCGTAAGCCATGTCGTTCTTATACAAAATTTAATGAGAAGGTTAAAGGAACCAATCCGTCCAACAGGTACGAGAAAAAGAGTAGATGCCGGATTTGTGAAAGTGTGCTTTATTGGTGGAAAGAATGTCCATATGGAAATGAGTCAGTAAAACATACAGAAAATTTTAATTCGGACAAAAATGATTCTCCAATAGATGAATGTAATATTACGCTTTTCATGCAGAACAACGCTTCTGAAAATGAAATTTTTGTGGTGGAATCATTAAACTCTGGAGTTATTGAGACAGCGTGTACCTGGACAATCTGCAGTAAGAAATGGCTGAAACATTATTGTATAACAGTATAAAATGTGATATTACTTCTACTAAAAGTCACAAGACTTTTCGTTTTGGTGACGGAAAAATTATAAACTCTTTTAAGAAATTTATTTTACCAGCCAAGATAGGGGATACCAAATGCAAAATAAAAGTGGAAGTGGTTGATGTAGACATCCCTCTTCTATTAAGCAAAACCTGTATGAGTATCTTGTGTACGAGACGGGGAGTCTCGTCGTGGGCGACGAAGCGTTTCACTGAAGAACCACGGCAACACACAGCGAACCAACAAACAATGACAGCCACGGCGCGAAGGTAACTAACAAAGCTCAGCTGACTGCACGAATAGAAACGGAACCCAACGGTCACTAACGGAACCCAACGGTCACTGTACTGATCGCCACGAACGTCAGAACCCGACTGCCTCGCACCTCCAATGGACCGATTTTTATTCCTCAAGATGGCCTAGCTAATTTGCATCCCCGCGAGATCTCGCGCGATCCTGCGAGATTCCGTCTCTAATAAAAGCAGGCAGACACCATCTTGAAACTCTTTCTTCCGCTGCCCCGACCACAGGATCAGCCACCACCCCACACGCCAGGCACACACGGACCCTCTTGCGCCGAGGGCTACGGTTAGTCTCACAAAACCTCATTTAAAAAAAGCAGGAACTATTCTAGACCTGAATTCGGACAAGGCTGTAATGTTTGGAAAACCAGTAGAACTACAATTCACATCTACTGGCCACTACTGCATTGATATCACTGACACTTCTATTTCAAAAGTGTTAATGACAGTTGAGAACATAGATAACAGCAGTAAAGTTAAGATGCTGACTAAACTGTGTCAATAATTCGGCCATGCATCTGCAAAGAAACTGAAGCAACTTTTGAAATCTGCCGGTACAGAAAACTTAGATATTTTCAGCAAATTGGAAGATATTATCCTAAAATGTGACGCATGCAGAAAACATGCTAAACCTATTGTTGGTTTTTCAGTAGTTGGATTCTCACTTCTGGTACCTGCACATAATTGATGAATTTTCTCGGTTCAGTGTTGGATGCATAACAAATACCAAGCAATCATCTGTGTTTGTTAAAAATTTTATAAAACATAGAATAAGTATTCATGGGGTACCACAGCGACTTCTCAGTGATCTTGGGGGTGAATTTGACAGTGATGAGGTGCGAGACATAGCTGAGAATTTCAACATAAGCATAGTCACTACTGTTGGTTATTCTCCCTGGAGCAACAGTTTGCTTGAAAGGCATGGCCAAACATTAACAGAGATTTTGTGGAAAGTCAAGCATAACCAGAATCTTGAGTGGGAAACAGCATTGAACTTGGCACTGATGGCTAAAAACTCCCTACATAATGTACATGGATATAGTCCATATCAACTGGTATTTGGGAGGAATCCAAATATTCCATCGGATCTCAACAATCAACAACCAGCTCTAGAGGGTACCACCACCAGTGAAGTGGTTGGAAACCACGTAAACACATTATACTCTGCGAGACAAGCCTTCACTAAAGCCGAATCATCTGAAAAAATCAGAAGAGCTATTTGTAAACAAATATAGCCCACACCAGACGTCAGTGTGGCTGGCAATAAAGTCTATTATAAGAGACCAGATACCAAAAAGTAGAGGGGAACTGCTGTAGTAATTGGCCATGATGGACCTGTTGTGTTTGTCCGATATGGAGGGATACTAGTGAGGGTGCATAAATGCAAACTATGATTAGTTCCTCCTACAAGGTAAAATCTGTCATGATTGAGAATGATGGGATTATGTCAAAAATTGACCCTACAGTTTTCTATTGGATCTCTGAAAATGATTATCTGATAAGCATACTGGCTTGCCATGTTGATAACTTCATTTGGTCAGGCGATATACAATTTAATGGCATCATGGATAAAATACAGAATGCCTTCGACGTGGGAAAAGAGGGCAATGAAATTTTCAAGTATTGCGGAATTGGTCTCAGCTGTATCGATGATTCAATACATTTGAAGCAGGAAAATTACTGTAAAGAAATATCATCAGTTGTTATGGATTCTCTGATGAAAGAAAATCCTTGCGATCAAAGGTGGGACAGTTATTATGGTAAGCACACCAGAGTCGACCAGATACCTGTGTATTAGCAGCAAGCATTAAAAATGGCACCGTGCATGATCTACTACAAGTAAACAAAGTTATTGCCAGAGCTAAAACATCCACACTATCACTAAAATTCCAACCCCTAGGAAGAGATGAGGAACTACACCTGATGCTATTCAGTGATGCTGCTATGGGTAATCTTCCTGATGGTAGTAGTCAGGGTGGCTATATAATCCTACTTGTAGGTGAATCTGGTAAAGTACTCTCCGATTTGGTGGAGTACAAAGAAGATCAGACGCATTGTGCACGGCACTCTAGCTACTGAAACTATCTTAATGTCTGAAGCAATTGACATGGCAACCTTCAGTTCCACATTGTCTACAGAACTCAGCACAGGTAAGCCCAATCCATATAAGCTACCTATAATATGTATCACAGACTGCAAATCTCTCTTTGAGGCTATAAAATCATCTAAATCAGTTAAAGAGAAACGACTTAGAATGGAATCTGTAGTGGACTGGTGGATATATTATAAATATCCCCCAATCGTTAGGAAATAGGAAAAATGAATTGTTTTGAGGAAGAAACGAACAACGTGTTAAATTGAATTAAACGAACTAGAATTTATTTCATGAAGAAACAAATGAAAGAAAAGGTACAGCACGTGTTTAGTTTGGCATGCGTCTCTCGCTATTAACTGGTGAGAAGGAAAGTCTATTGTTGTAGAGAGAGAGAGAAAGAGTGTGAGAAAGTAAATCCAGTTTGGCTCGCGTCTCTCACTGTTAGCTGGTGAGAGGGAAAGTCTATTGTTGTAGAGAGAGAGAGTGAGAAAGTCAATCCAAGCTATGGAGATAGAAAGCATGTGAGGTGTACGTACTGTCTGTTGACTCTTGCCTCACACATAGTAGCAAGGGACCTGACGCACGTGTCCCGAAAGGGAGCAAATGGTCCATCAACCGCTCAGCTTGAGAGCTAAGTCGAAAAGGGGGAAGCAGCTTATGTCTCTTGCTTTTATAGTTGTTTCCGGTGGTCTTTTGCGCATGTGTGGATTTCCTTTACAGGGAAGTGACGTTGTCCATGTGTGCATACGTGTGCACGTATGTGTGCGTACATGTGTGTATGTTAGCGAGTGTGTGTATGCACGTGAATGTGAGTGTGTGTACGCAAACGTGAATATATCTACGTGTGTGTACGTGCACGCGTATGTTTGTGTGTGCGTATGTATATGACAAGAAAAATGGCTTGAGATGTGAACGCATGTTTTTGTGTGAGACTAGAAAGGGCTCGTACAATACTCCCTTTCCCAGAAAAAAAAAGTATGCAGTATATACATTTTTTTCTTTAAGTAATATATATATATATATATATATATGCTAATGTTTTTACTTATTACTTGTATATTTATCTATTGTTTATAATTACTGGTTCTCATATCGTATTGAATTCCATACTAGGTCTACTTAGCAGTTGTTTATTCCGCTGCTTCTTTAAGTCGTTTTACTCTCCACCGTTCCTCTCTGTCTATAATTTTTACTTCGTCCCATAATGGTAGATGGTTTCCCTTTTCTTTCCAGATATGGTCAGCTATACCTGACTTTTCTGTCTCTCCATGTACTATGGCTTTTCGATGTTCTTCTAACCATATTTTTAGTGGACGACACGTTTCACCTTTTTATAGTTTTCCACATTTACATGGGATTTCATATAGACAGTTCTTAGTCATGATTTTTTGAGTAGGGACTTGACTTTCACAAGCTGTTTCCGGAGAGTTGAATCACTCCTGAATACTGTCCTGGTGTCATATGGATTACATATTCATTGAGGTTTTTCAAACAAGTCCTTCATATATATGGTATACAAACTATGGTGAGTTTCTGAGTGGTGTCCTTTTGTGTTTGGTCCAGATTCCTTGGAGCTGATGTAATACTCTCTGGATAGTTGTTTCGGTGGAGGGTTTCTCTTAAACTGTTCATCTCCTCTTGATATGCACTGCTGTTACTGTTCAACAAGATACACCTGAAGAAGGTCGAGGATTACATCAACTGAAACATTGTGAAATCCAAATAATACAAATATAATGTAGTGAAAAAATAATATTCTTCAAGCGCTTTTGGAAATCCGAAAGTGATTAAATGTCTCGATCTGATTAAGTGTCCACGTGATGAAAAACCGTGATTAATTAAATTTCTACTGAGTAATAGTCCGTGATTGATAGTCATGTGATGAAATGTCGGGTGATGAAAAGACTGTACACCATTTGAAATTCTTACTGTACTAAAGATGTGTTTATATACTAGATTACAAGTATACTTTATACTATACTAAGCACTAATAAGTGTGTATATACAAGACGAACCAGTGATTCCCAATGGTGGTGGCGGGGAGGGGGGGGGTAATTTTGATATTCTTACAAGTAAATCAATTGCTCAGTTCTATTAAATAAAATAGTAAAATTTCAGTATTATCTGTGTAATTAGATGGATTTTTTTCAATGACGGAAATTATTAACAATTAGCCTGGGCGCCCGGCGTTGCCCGGGTGTTTGGAGGTGTGTGTTAATCAAAAAAAAAAAAAACACAAGTGGTAGTAGGCAGGCTCAAACCTGTATTGCAAAGGAGGAAAAGAATGTGAAAAATATCTTTGCCGTTGCGTCCATCACCAAATAGGAAGTGGCAAAGGTTTAAATTAAGTCTAGTCAATCGAAAAGAGGGAATGACTTTCTAAAATATCAGTGAAAAAAATGACTCCTCCTTGTAGAAAAGTGCCCAGTTGAGGGTAAAGAATTAATGTTTTTAGCCAATTTCCCGATATTTGTCGTCATACTGATCTCGTGAAAATCCGTCACCTCTGTCGAAAGTTTTAGGCAGATATACATTCATGCACACATATATGATAATGATTGCAACGTCTTGTCAGACGAGTGCTACTCCCTCAGACACTTGAAGTCCATGAGCCCTAACATGACTTTTTTTAGTGGTACCGGCAAATTCACACACTCAAGCAGACATGACACTGAAGGCAGTCATTGCTATATATACATATATATACGTACACGCATACACACACATACACACACACATATATCCATAAACATACATACATATATACATACATACATAATACATATACATACACACATGCATACATACACAAATACATACGCATATATACACACACATATACAAATACAAACACACATATACATACATATACACATACAAATACATACACATATACATACATATCTGTGCATTTATACACAAACATACACATATGCATAGATACAGATACATATACATACATACACAGACAAATATATATATATACAGATATACATACAAACACACACAAACATATATACATATATACATATATATACACAGATATATATACATATACATACACATGCACATATATAAACATACATACACATATACGTACATACACACAGATACATATAATGATGGCAGATCAATTATTACATGCTTCCAGCATTTCAAGCCTACATGCGTCACAACTTTTCCATTGCTATAGGACTTTTTTTATCGACAAATGCCTGAGGGAGTATCTATACAAAAATGATGTTACAGAGATTTAGCTTTGTACGACAGCTAAATCTCTCTCTCGATTCAAAATGTTGAGATCCAGCAACAAACAAGAGCAAGATAGCCAGTAACAAGTTAAACTGCAGACCAGCTTAATGCGGGTACTAGTCTCCCGCTTTATGGTTTTTTAAATCAGAGATTTGCTTCTCCTAAAGGGGTTGCCTTCACCACGGCTTACAGGAGCCCTCTTCAGCCCACATACACATGGAAATAAACACATGCATGCACACATACATGCACACACACAGAATCCACACAAACATACGTACGCATGTACACACACATGCAAACATACACATATAGAGGCACACATTATAAGCATGTACTTACATATGAATACACACACGTACACATGCACATAAATGTAAAATACACATGAAGGAGCGTTCCAAAAGTAATATATCCTCAATGATCAGGATGAAGGTGATGGGTACAATTCAATGAGTTTGAAAAAAAAAAATCCAAAACAAACTAAATATACATAGAATCAGACGAAAAATCCAAATGAATAGAAAATAGAATTTAAAGACATACATACATACATACATACATACATCATGCATACATTTAAACAGACAGGTGAGATTATATTATAGATGTAATATTATATTACAGGGAGTTATACTCTTAATGCATAGCTGAATGAAGACAGAGGGAGAGAAGGTGAAAGAGAGTGAGAGAGGGATGGAAGATAGAAAGAGATGGAGAAAAGGATGGAGAAGAGAGAAATTGGGCAAGCAGTAAATTTATTTTCTCATATTTAACTGGTTTTACAATGTTGCTTTTTCCTGATTTAAGAAATTTCGCCCAAGCTCATTAGATGACCTTAGGAGTGACATTTTTCTATATGTATTAGACAAAATAGTGATTTCAAATGACGGAGTGCGGGGCTACATTTTACTTGATTTCTTTAAAAGTAAATCCATTGCTCGGTTCTTTTGACAAATAGTAAAATTTCGACAAAGAACATTCGTTTATATAGACACCAGAGGAGTGATTTCCCATGACACGCGGAGACAAGTTGACCAAGTTTCAGCATCGAGAAGAGCAGCCACGTTAACTTGTTGTGGAGACGGGAGAGACACAAAGTATTTTTGGCCTTAACAGAAAATGTAAGGTTTTACCCGGGTGAGGACATTGTCCCACTATGAGACAAAGTAGGACTTTAACCACTTCTAAGTGAGTATCAAATTATTGTTGTTCTGTATTGTGATGTTACATGACGTCCATGTTTGTCAATTTGTAATAAAATGTGTATTTATGTACTTGTGAATTATCTGCATTTGTTAAGCATTTATGTTTGTAAGCATTTCTAGTTTCAGTGATTCAACTAACTATGAAGCTCCTAACGTTTGCAACATAGACTTTTGATTTGAACAAAAGTCATTTTTATTGTTTCTTGTATAATTAATAAATTTGGGTCATGTGTCGTTCATCAGCTGGCCGTGTAGACTCAGTTGGGTCTAGTAAACTTCTATAAGTATGTGAGTCTTGTTTTATTGTTATATGGTTTACTATTGTATAAGGTTATATTCCCTTATTGTGTCCTTTAGATCTCACATTCTATGAGCGATGTTTATGACAAAGAGAGAGGAGGAAGAATTGCTGCTTTCTGGGTCGAAATTTGTCCATTAAACAATTATTGTAGGATAGTTTTTGTCCTTGAAGTAACATTTGTTTTATGTATCCTTACAACAAGTGGCTTCATGCCATGTCTGGAACTATTTTCATTTAAAAGAAAAAATAAATAAAATAAAATAAAATAAACAATACCTCACTTCCACCATGGAAAGATGTGACAGAAGGTCGGAAGGTGATGATTAAAGAGCTAATGCAAGAAGTGTAAATGCTTTCAAATTACTTTTAAATCATGGAAGATCTCAATGTACATCAGTTTTTTTTTTCTTTCTTTTCCCAAATATTAACAAAATATTAAAATATAATACTTGTGTGCAAAAAAAAAAAAAAATGCATTTTACCGGATTTAATTTAGTTTTTTTTTTATAGTGTTCTGTTGTTTTAATTTTATTTAATTTCATGTTATTGCATTTTTTTTTTTAAATTTCAATAAAAAATTGATTAATAGTAATTTAAACATAATACATTGTGTAAATACCAAAGTTGCGTAGACATGAGAAATACATGCACATACACACACGCTGAAAGCGGTCACACTTTTTTATAAATCTAGAAATTCGGAATGTACAGGGTGACCCCTCCAAAAATGGAAATTTTTAAAGTATGTATTGTCAGACATGAGAAAGAGGCAACATTGCGAGATAGTGAGTTTGAACAAGTAAACGGTTCGCCATTTTAGAAACCATGGATCACTAGTTACAATAGGATGAAACAACATTACACACTACACGGCAATCATTGAAGGCTCTATGAGAAATCTTCAGTAATCATATGATCTCAAGATTCGGTAATGTTGCCTGGTCCCCTAGGTCGCCAGATTTATCTCTTTGTGATTTTTTTTTTCTTGTGGGGCTATCTCAAGAGTAAAGCTTACACAACTCAACTAAGAACTCTGGATGAGTTCAAACAGAAAGTTTACAACGTTGCAGCAATCAATGAGCAATCTGTAGCAACCGAAACTTGCAACAATCACAGGAAGGAGCTAATTCTCACAGCTCGAGATTTGAAATCTATTTTCTCATTAGCTTGTCCAATCACAAGCCAGCTCTCAATCACATGACCAAGTGTACAAAGAGGTAAAACCGAGAACGTTTTCTCTCTCTCTCTCTCTCTCTCTCTCTCTCTCTCTCTCTCTCTCTCTCTCTCTCTCTCTCTCTCTCTCTCTCTCTCTCTCTCTCTGACTTCAGCTGGCAGCAGACATTAGCCTGGGGCATTGGCCTCGAAGCTGACCATGAGTACAACAAGTCAACATGGCTCTTTTCAAACTCCCATTTGTTTCCATGTGCGGTACCCAAACTAATTTTTTTATCACGCTACAGGACTGCTCTCATCGATACACCAACACACCGACACACACACACCGACACACACACACACACACACACACACGATAACACATAAATACACTGGAGACTTTGCTCTTTTTTTCTCCTTTAACCAGCTTCCTTTGTCCCGACGACTACTAGCTATAAACACGTGTAAACGGAACTGTTCTCTCCTCAACAAGCCGGCAATATATTAATTCTATCTTTACACAAGAACACTTCCACCTACTAACCCGTTTCTCTCTTCTACTAACGCCACTAACGAGGATGACAAATAAAGTTGTTTTTGAATATAGAATGAAACTACTTTCCGTTTTGTCTCTTATTCTATAAATCTCAATTTTTAAAAACCATTCGTACAGGAGGACACAATCTATAGGACAGATTTTTTTAATTGAAAATTCCACCACTGTTGTTGTTTTTTTAAATAGCATAGTTTAAGATTTCAATAAAGAAATAAAACATGTTTCTTTCATCACTCTTGGTTTTATTGGATTGTTAAAGAGTTCCCATTTGGGGGGGGGGGGTCACCCTATATTTCATTTGAAATCTAGAAATCTAAATCATAAGTAATGTTGATGTGTAAATAGAGGAGATAAATCGGGTTTGTATTACTGTACACATAAATTCGAAAAAGTTGTCAAAAAACAAATATATAACAAATAAATGTTATCAAAGGCAAGATAAGTTACTTTTCTACCAAACTGGATATAATTTTCGTGTTTTTATTCAATTTAACATGTTTATTCAGCTCGAAAAGCATACAGTGACAGTGTTTACCGATATATTGGAAAATTCAAAATGGCGGCCGACCCTCTCTTTAACACGGTAAGTTCGGAAATTTGCTCAATATATGCTACCGTGACATAACTTGACATATATTCGATAGTTTTTTAATAGTATTTTGTCTAGTTTATTATTTATTACACCTTTTTCCGAACTTACCGTGTTAAAGAGACAGTCGGCCGCCATTTTGAATTTTCCAATATATCGGTAAACACTGTATGCTTTTTGAGCTGAATAAACATGTTAAATTGAATAAAAACACGAAAATTATATCCAGTTTGGTAGAAAAGTAATTTATCTTGCCTTTGATAACATTTATTTGTTATATATTTGTTTTTTGACAACTTTTTCGAATCTATGTGTACACTAGTGTACAGTAATACAAACCCGATAAATCTTGCCGACAATGCCATTTCAGCTGCTATGAATGCTCGTTATTAAGTAATAATAAACTTCACAACATTTTAGAGATTTATTTTATTTGAACTAAACTAATTTTATCTTTTCCGTCGTTTCGCTTTTTATTTCATTAGTGTTATAACAAATTAGAAATAAAAACTCTTTTCCATTTACCGTACAACTTTGCAGAAAATATCTAAGGGAGATAAATCGTGAATTTAATATAATATAAAAATATAATATTTGTATACGAAAAAAAAAAACGTATTCTGCTGGATTTAATTTCATTTTTTTTATAGTGCTGTTTTTTTTGTTTTGTTTTTTTTCTTTGTTGTTTTTTTTGTTTTTTTCTTAGTTGTTTTTTTGTTTTTTGTATTTCATTTCATTTCATTTTATATTATTGCATTTTTTTTTATTTCAATCAATAATCGATTAATAGTAATTTAAACATAATACATTGTGTGATTATCAAACCTGTGTAGACACGAGAAACACACACACAGATACGCTGGAAGTGGTCACACTTTTTTTTTTATAAATTTAGAAATTCGGAATATATTTCATTTAGCATGTGAATCTAGAAATCTAAATCATTGATGTGTAAATAGGAGTAAGGAGAGATAAATCTTGTCGACAATGTCGTTTCAACTGCTAAGAATTCTCGTTATTAAGTAATAATAAATCTCCACATTTTAGAGATTTATTTTATTTGAACTAAACTAATTTTATCTTTTCCGTCGTTTCGCTTTTTATTTTATTAGTGTTATAACAAATTAGAAATAAAAACTTCTTTTCCATTTCCTAGGTACAAGCAATTTAATGGTGAAGAAAACTGATAGGGCCTACGTTTTTGAAAGCCAGCTTATAATTTTCTTTATAAGTTTCCAATTATTTTTTCATCGTGTTTGTAAGTTAATCTCTAAAAGGAAACTTTTTTTTTTTACACGTGAAATAAAAAAAAAAGTTACGATGTAAAATGTTTTCATGGAAGCTCCGAAAACTTGGAAATTCAGTCAAATTTGAAAGCAAAATAAATTAATTGTAAAAATATTTGGAAAAGATACTGTACTTTTGGGGTAATTGTGCCAAGTCCGGGCAAGAATTTTTACAATTAATTTATTTTTGGAAATTCTTGGAAAAGATAGATATTAGTGTTATGAAGCTATTTACAAACATAAGTAGAAAATTAAGATACTGAATTAAAAACAAAAACAAAAAAAAAATATTGGTTGACTATCCCCCCCCCCCCAAAAAAAAAAAATATCCTTCAAGCGCTTTTGGAAATCCGGAAGTGATTAAATGTCTCGATGTGATTAAGTGTCCACGTGATGAAAAACCGTGATTAAATTTCTACTGAGTAATAGTCCGTGATTAATAGTTGTGTGATGAAATGTCGGGTGATGAAAAGACTGTACACCATTTGAAATTCTTACTGTATATATTGTACTAAAGATGTGTTTATATACTAGATTACAAGTATACTTTATACTATACTAAGCACTAATAAGTGTATATATACAAGACGAACCAGTGATTCACAATGGTGGTGGTGGGGAGGGGGGGTGAGTAATTTTGATATTCTTACAAGTAAATCAATTGCTCAGTTCTATTAAATAAAACAAGAATAAAAAAGCATCGGAAATGCAAAAGGATATAGGGATGGTATGCCAAAAAGTATACAAACAAGATAGCTATGAATGGCTAGGCACATGGAAATAGAATTGCATCCAAAGTATAGCCCTATAGCTTTTCTCCAATCTTCATTCCGTGCCATCATTACAGTTGTAAAAAGCTATAGGGCTATACTTTGGATGCAATTCTATTTCCATGTGCCTAGCCATTCATAGCTATCTTGTTTGTATACTTTTTGGCATACCATCCCTATATCCTTTTGCATTTCCAATGCTTTTTTTATTCTTGTTAATTAGTATTTTTACTTACAGTCTTATTTTTAAACTTACATTCATGATAGTATTGTCTTTTTTAGGAGGCGGCTTATTGCCGCCTCCATTAGTAGCAGGTCGCTTCCTGCTGGGTTTTAGGTCTTTGGGTTTTGGGCCTTAGGAGTTGCCTCTTGGTCCTCCATCGGTTCTATATTACATAGAGAGTGCTACCGCCTCTCTGATAAAACAGTTAGAGTATTATAAAGTTCTAAAATGTTCATACCTTCACTATTAAATTTTTCTTGGTTCATTCTTTGGCGTTTTGGCAAAGATTTGGCAGTTTTTGATATTTATATTTATAATAGTTTGTGCATGAGGCAGCTTTTTTCCCCTTGGGATCCCTGTTATACCGTGCTTTTGAGTCAGCACGTGAGGCAGCCTTCTTTTTTTCTGGTTCTTTGTTATAAAGAGCACGTGAGGCAGCTTTTTTTCCCTCGGAATCCCTGTTATACCGTGCTTTTGAGTCAGCACATGAGGCAGCCTTCTTTTTTTCTGGTTCTTTGTTATAAAGAGCACGTGAGGCAGCCTTCTTTTTTTCTGGTTCTTTGTTATAAAGAGCACGTGAGGCAGCTTTTTTCTCCTCAGAATCCCTGTTATACCGTGCTTTTGAGTCAGCACGTGAGGCAGCCTTCTTTTTTTCTGGTTCTTTGTTATAAAGAGCACGTGAGGCAGTTTTTTCCCCCTCGGGATCCCTGTTATACTGTGCTTTTGAGTCAGCACGTGAGGCAGCCTTCTTTGCCTCAGGATTTGCATGATACTTAATTTTTATTATTTCAGCATTTTTCTGATAGTATTCTTTTTGCTCAGATAATACCTTGACTTTGTTTTTTTCATAGTCTATATTTCTCTGAGCTTTTTTACTACGTGCTGACTTTGGCATTTCTTATTAAATGTAAACATATAACACTTATGTGTATCTTACTATAATATCACTTATCTTATAGCAAGACAACTCTCGTAGAATTGAGATACTGCCCCGTCACCAATAGTTAAAGTGTGGAACGGTATATACACCAATAGTGTAGTTGTTATCTTTATATGAAGCCCTAATCAGTGACAGTGTGAGGTTACTTGGTTAATTTATTGTAGTTTATTTTAGAAAACTTACTTGTTTTTATTAGTAGATTGTGTATAGTAGCCACAATATCTAGTTATTTTTGTGGCTAGGGCTTGGATTTTGATTCTTTTTGGTCAGCTTCCAGTGAGTTCTTAGAAGATGACTTTCTTGCAGTTTCTTTTGCGGTTAATTTAACTTATTTCCTTTGGCGTTTGGTGAGTTCTTAGAAGAACTGGTCTGATCTACTTTTCTTAGCGAGCGAAGAGATTCAGCTGCATTTAACAATGGTTGCTATAGTGTATTTTTGCGCATGCGTGAGAATTTCAAGTTTCCTCCTTATTTTTCAATAGTTTGACAGTAGTCATGTGCCTTTCTGCCAAGAGCGACAGACGTCAGTGTTAGCCGTGATCGTCTAGAGGTTAGGACCCCACGCTGTGGACGTGCTAACCTAGGTTCGAATCCTGGTCACAGCATTGACATTTTGTACATATTTTACAGTCCAAAATCTGAAGAATTATTTGTTTTTATAACATTGTTTTTTGACGTCGTACTTGCTGATAGGTTACTCTTATAACAATTTTGATCAACTGAGATAAAGATTTCGTGGTTTCATTAATGCTGGTGGGTTACTGTTTAAAGAAAAACCTTAACGTTCACCTCAAATATTCAGCGTCCAAGAAATATAGGCCACTGGCAAACTGGAACGTCTGTGAGCATCCGGTGTATTATTTGGAGCTGTCCCTTTTGAGAGAAGTTCCGTGTTCGAAGTGGTCTGTCTACATTGGGTATATAGTGTTTAAAACTTGTTATTACACGTAATCTTATTTAATTATGGAGTTAGCTAAAAAGCGATGGGTCACTGCACTTCTCCATGTAAAGAGCAGTCGATTGATGCTTGAACTGTTGTCAGAGACCGTTCGTACACCGAGATACATCGTCTTAAAAGAAAGAAGAAAGCAGAAGAAGAAAGAAGAAAGAAGAACAATTGGCCATTTTTGTACCTTTTTTTTTTTTTGCTCTCTTTTGACATTTTAACCGACGTTCTGACACTCGCTGGATTCGTAAGACGCTTCTCTGTAAGAATATGTGCTTTTTGAAACTTATAAGTTGATTTTAGTTGAGATTTGGATAGTTTTGTTTTGTAGGCGTATATAGGCGTGTACGGGCCATCCCTATATAGAGAGCGCGACCGCCTCTCTGATAATAAAATTTCAGTATTGTCTGTGTAATGTGATTCAACCCGTCCTTTTAAGGACGGTTTGAATCACATTAATAATTTGGTAATTAGCCCTGAAAAGGGCTATTTGGGTCTTGCTGCTGTTGTTCCTGGTTCCCACAGCTGCTGGGTTAGCCAATTTGCAATAGTACATAAAATCGAGATTGGAAGTTTCTTAGCTCCCAGGCCAAGCTAAAGTTATTCATTTCTTTCCACTACAAGAAATGTGACACTAGTGGAATTGAAAGTGGAATTGAAAAAATGTCAGTACTCCAAAGGAGGAGCTCTCTGACTCTGCAAAAGATGTGTATGCAGCCCCCTTGGTATTCCTGACAGGACGCCTCAGGCGATTAGCAATAAATTAACCCCTTAAAGAGAGAATGTAAAGCCTGTGACGTTGGACCTCATAGAACTGCACAGAACCTACATTAGACCGCAATCAACAAGGAACTGGTTATTACATGAATGGTCTAATCTCTGTGGATTTTCGAGGTTTGAGAGGAAAAAATCTCAGGTCAAGCTGAAGATTTTGCTGAAAAAGGTCACTTGTTTTATAAAAAAAAAAAAAAAGCGTTCTGGTTACAGGAATTGGCTATTTAAATATACAAATTACTACAATTAAAGGCTAGATTTCCTACAGTCAAAGATGTTTGGGGTAATTATTTACTCTCTCTCTCTCTCTCTCTCTCTCTCTCTCTCTCTATATATATATATATATATATATATATATATATATATATATATATAAAATGAAACTTTATTACACCTTAATTGCTGTATTTTTTTTTAGAATAATATATTGTTAGTTCGGGAAATTACTCAAATTACTCTTTTTCTTCAAGTTATATCGATTTCTTTAAGACAGACGTTGGGGAATTTTTTTTTTTTTTTTGTTATGTTTCTGACATGTTTTGTTTTTGTTTTTTAAATTTTTCTAATTGTTTACATCTACAATGTTTTATTTTCATAAATAAAGATATAAAGAAAAAAATAAATCCAAACATTTTTTTTAGTACTTAAAAACTTCATTAAAGATGTTTTTGTTTTTTTTTGTTTATACAAAGTACATTTTCACTAAGATAAAAAAAAAAAAAGGAATAATGGGTTCATTATATTCTATGATAATTAATTAATGAATGGAGAAAATGTAATTAAAATTGGTTTATTTTCTGAATTTTGGTGAACTTTTAAGTGAGGAGAGAGGGATCAAAACATTGGCGCTTTTGCAATCGTCATCATTAGGGAGATAACTATTTTACTAAGAGATTTATTCATTTATTTTTTTTTTTTTTTTTTTTTTTTCATATGAGAATTTGGGATTCTAAAACATTTTACATTGCAAAAAATGTTAAAATAAAAAACCGATGCTTATTGCAGAGAAATTGTTATTTTTATTAAAAACATTCGAGTAATTGTAATAAAAAAATTTTTTCAGCTACTTGATTTAATGCAACAAACTTTTATAACATTAACAACAAAAAATACAAGCTTCAGCATTACAAAAAAAAAGTGCAATGTTAATTGCAAAGGAATTGTAATTATAAAAAATAGCTGAGACAACTGTTTTTTTGTTTTTTTTTAATTGTAACAATTTAAAGTTAACTTTTATTAAAAGGAAGCTGCGAAAACGTTTTCTATTTTATATAAAACAATATTGCTGTCTGATACAATTCAATATTCGTGGGAATATTTTTCCTGTTTAGCGTCTCTGCCACAAGAACTCCATCATGTGCAAATGGAGCATTTCTTCTGAGTTATCTAACAGTCGCCTTATGCGTATTTTGCATGCAAGCACAAACCTACATAAAAAAAAATAATATACCAATTTCAATTACTTTTAATAATGGAAACATGTAAATTTTATTTTTGATTATTTGTGAACGTTATTAAAAAAAACTGAACTTCAATAGTTTGAACAATATTTCGTGAAAAATAGTGAATAATTCCACCCCATCTTTCCAAGCTTATAACTCCTCGAAAAATGCAATTCAAGTCCTAATTTTTTTTTTCAATTAAAGGAGCAAGGACCAAGATTTCATTAAAAAAAAAAAAAAAAAAAAAAAAAAACGTGTTTTTTTTTTAAAAAGGTTTTAAACTTCGCACTTTACAGGTAAAATTCTATAAGAACACTGTTTT
>NC_136524.1:60239400-60374400 GCF_053919585.1 Euprymna scolopes
ACGATACTATCCCATTGATTACTGTACACGCAATAACCCTTATCCCCAAGTGGCTTCCGGGCCTTGATAAGTGGTGACTACCATATAAATAATTAAAAAAAATTTTTTAAACTAGACCAGGCCTTCATGCGCTTTAGACTTAATCTGCAACATAGTGTTAGCTATTTATATTTTCTCTACAGCTCTCCCTTGACCCAGGACTGTACCCTAATAAAGCAAGTTTCTGACAGCATAGATGCAGCACTTTCCCTTGATACTAGCATGCAAATACATGTATTTGGTGACTTTAATGTCCACAACAGTAATTGGCTTGGTTTCTTTACTTACACAGACACAACTGATAGCATATCACATAGCTTCTCTATATCTCATTCCCTATCACAGACGGTTACATTTCCGACCTATCTCCCAGATCGACAAGATCAATAAGCCTCATTTCTATATCTCTTTCTGATCACAGTTCCCGATGATCGTGTAACGAATGCCCATAGACCACTCGGGAATGCTTATTATGCTGTGATAATGGTAGAAATCACCCTAAACTCTCGACCCAAAGCTGAAGAGCCATTGCTCAAAACTACAAGGTACTATAAGAAGGCTGACTGGAAAGCCATCAGGGGGTCTCATCAAAGATGCCCCATGGGTAAATATTTTTTTCTCTTCCTGCAGAACAATGTGCAAATGAGACCACTGAATGGTTCAAAGCAGCAATTGAAGCACATGTTTCCACACGAAAGTTCTATAGCAAACCCCACTCTCCCCAATGGTCTACTTCTACTTGCACAGCTGCCATTGCTCAAAGGCAGCATGCATACCCCATTTATCCAACATAAGTCCAGTACAAATAGACAAAAGTTTATAGAAGATAGAAGTAATTGTAAGAAAGAAATAGAGACAGTTAAGAGAGAATACATCGAAACTACTGCTGAATTGAAGTGCAGAACTTAGGAACCCATGATTTCTGGAAAATCTACAACAGTGTAGTAAATAATAAGCAATCAACAATTCCCCCACTAACCAACAATCATGAGGCTTGGCTTAACATTCACAGGTAACATGAGTTGGAACAAATACATTGAAGGCATTGCCATGACTGCTACGAGGAAGGTAGGCTCTCTCTACCATGCTAGAAAGTGACTTACGCCTGAAAGTATCCTGTACCTCTACAAGGTCACTATTCGCCCATATATGGAGTATTGCTGTCATATTTGGGCTGATGCATCTGCTACTAGTCTCTCACTCCTGGACAGGATTAAAAAGAGAGTCGGCAACCTAATAATTTTTTTTTTTTTTTTGCATAAGCATCACCACTTACCAAGGCCAAGAGGCCACTCGAGGATAAGGGTTAAAGAGTGTACAGTAGAAATTGGATAATATAGTAATCGTTAGTAATGGAAATTCGGTAAATTTGTTAACAAGTGGGACAGCTCATCAAGAACTTGTTTACGTTAGACTTGAAGACAACCATATTATAGTCAGCTGGAAAGCAGGAAAACGGAAGACAATTCCATAGGCGTGCAGTTCTAAGAAAGCTTTGTTCATGGAATCTACGTTTAGGTTTAGGCACAGATAAAGAGTGGGGGGAATTATTGATAGTGTTTTCAGCTAGACGAGTGTTTCTTGTGAAAGTTTGGCGAGGGGGGACCATAGACTGAAGCTCAGTGGAACACTTTCCATGAAAATAACGATACATCAGAGACAAACTCGCAACATCTCTTCTGTGAGATAGAGGTTGCAGGGAAGAGAAAAAGATATCTCCTACGAGACTATGAAGTCTATTTTGAACTCTATCAAGGCAGGACAAGGTTCCGAACTGTCAGCTGGGCTTCAACCATCGACGAATTATTGCATCCCTCTGCCTGTTTTATAAGTATTTTAATGAAGAATTACAAGTTCTTGTACCCCCTCGATGATAATACCCTCGACAAACCTGACAGGCAGCAAAATCCCACCCCTACACAGTAGAGATCCTCAGATGCCAGAAAGTTATCTACTCTAATAGTTTCTTTCCCAGAACTGCTAGGTTTTGAAATTCCCTTCTGGGTTCCTGCTTCCCCGAATGAACTGACATGCAGAATTTCAATTGTAATGTAAACAAACATATTGGTGCTCAACTCCCTACATAGTATCCTTGCAATTATGTTCCAGATAGTAGCCCACTATTACATAAAAGTGGCACTGTGCTTTGTTTGGGTGAAAATTTAAAAAAATAAAAATAAAAAAAAAATACTGATGGTGGTGAAAAGAATAATAATCCTGATTTCCTTTGATAATGCTTCCTTGAAAAGGGATTAATTTTCAGAGGACTCTCCCTCAATTTCGGCTTCAAAGATCAAGCGTTTTCCTAACGATATTGGTGCTACCTACAATAGCAGAGGTCTGAAGGCTGCACCATACATCAGGGATTTGTAGGTTTTTCAAATGTTCTCTCACACGACTTGATACTACACTTAGCATACCAATTACTTGCATACATACCATGCATATGTCTTACCTCCAAGGCCAATAACTCTATCACATTCTTGTTCCAGAGCACTGAAAAGTCTACAATTTGCCACCTCTTTGAGACCTTGTCAATAACTATCAAGTCCATACGATTATGTTCCAATTGCTTGGCAGTCACGACACTTTTGTCGCACCATATCGCCATGTTGTCATCCTCACTTGTTCTTACATCATCGGGTACCTCCTCGAACAACTTACCAGCACACTTCATCCCGAACTTCCTGCAGTACTCTCTATGAGCCTACCTGCTACGTCCTCCCGCAAAATGTGCAATTGATTCAGAAAACTTTCCACAAAGCCGGCATTATGCAGCAACATCCTTTCCTTAAACTCCTTTCTTGAACAGTCACGTTCCTAATGCCTGCTCTTGTGCTGCACAAACGAAGACTTCAGTGCTCTTAGCCAGATACCCAGCTCTAAGCCATCATCATGATCTTTCTTCCGCCACATCTGCTAGATCCTAGAAGTACTTTCTGTTCACTTTCTTCCCAGTCAATTCCTCTGCCCTTAGTCTGTCTATACGTTTCGCATACTCAGTCTTGGACTCATCCACTTCAGCTTCTTTGGTCCCAACTTTGAACATCAATTCCTCACTTCTAACCACACACTCCTTTAACAACGTATTCTCAGTTCTAACAGGCTTTCACACTCATCAATTCTTTTACTACCGTCTTTCCTCTTTTGATACAACTTATCAAGAATAATAAGAATTATAAGAATAATAATAATAATCTAAATTATTTACCGGTGGCCATTTTTATTAGTAAATAATTTAGATTAGGGCATTAAAGTTATTAAAACTGCTGCCAATACTGTGTCAAAGCTATTTGGAATAGAAAAACAAAAAAAAAAGAAGTAAAAAAAAAAATCCCTGAAGGCGGATATGTTTAACTGGATAAATAAAACAACTTTGAAAGGATTTCAGTAAAGAACAAACTGCCGGAAATGGCAAACTCAAGAATCAGAGTGTTTGTGAAATATTAATTTGTAAATTTGACATCAAAAAAAAGTTTCAAATGTGTAACTGAAGAATTGAAACAATACATCATGGCTAAAACTGCCAAAAGTTAAGCGTTACAATTGACAGAATTTGAGCATTATTCGCAGAACAGACTGTTTAAGAATAACCAGAAACTTCTTTTTAATCAACTAGAAGCAATTGAAAGAGGGAAGAACGTTATACCTGATGTTGATTAATCTTATGTATCCTGTAAAGGTATTTGGGAATAGGATCAGGATGATGCCGAATGGATCAAAGATATTGGAAAGGGAGGTGTTCTCTAGATTAGAGCGACAAATGAATATAAGTCACCTTTGAGATACTGAAGACTAAGGTTGAAAAGTTTTCGAATTGGAAAGCACCTGGATCTGACGGAGTTCAGAGATACTGGTTTAAAAACCTTACAGCTGTTCATGCACTTCTTGCAGCAATGCTAAATGACTGTTTGACGACAGGTAACTTCCCAGAGTGGCTGACAAAAAGCACTACAGGCATGAAAGATAAAACAAAATATGGTGAAATGACAAACTTTAGACCAATCATTTGCCTCAGTTATGTGGAAATTTTTCACTAGCATATTGTCCGAAAGTATCTATGGTCATGTGGGCCAAAACAATTTTCTGATTCAGGAACAGAAAACATGCTGAAAAAAATTACGAGGGATCAAGGATTAGCTTCTGATCAAACTTCAAGGATCAGCTTTTGATGGTCCTAAAACAAGGATATACTAATATTGTCATGGGTTGGGTTGATTATAAGAAGGGATTTGAAAATGTCCCATTCATGTACTCAAATGCTTGGAAATTTTCGGAATAGTGCATAACATCCGAATATCTATACAGAATAGGATTAAGAATTGGGAAACCAATTTAACTTCAGAAAATGTTGCATTTGGTAAAGTAAAAATTAGTTTTTCCTCCTTTGCTCTTTGCTTGATCCCATTGATATTTATGGAATGTGAAAGCAGGATATGAGCTTAGAAAAGGACTTCTTACAATCAACCATCTACTCTTCATGGATGACCTTAAAGTTTTTAGAAGGAATCACCAAATATGCTATTCCAATAATAAAAAGAGTCAAGCTCATCCACTCAGATGACCTTGAACTTTCAACAATAGATCTGATAAAGAATGTTGTCAGTGAGAGAGGCTAAAAATATTTGTGGATACTGAAAGCCAAAAAGATAAGGAATATGAAAATGATAAAACCGGTCACAGCCAAGTATAACAGAAGATTAAGGGTTATTTTTAAATTGCACCTCGAATGTCGGAGTGTCAAAGCACCAGCTATCATTTGTATATCACTGGTATACTTGACTGGAATGCAGATTAATTAAAATTTATTTAATTGTGCATCAAACGGATACCGGAATACTTTATTCACTGCACCTTATAACAACAAAGGTCCATATAAAATTTCAGCCAGATGGATAGAGAAAAATGAAGTGGGCAGACTAAGAAATATAATATAATCTTATGAAACCAGGATTTTAAAATATCAACACTTCTAAAAGAAAAATAAATAAAGAAAATAAATAAAGAAAAATAAATAAAGAAAAAAATAAGTACCTCCCCGACGTGACTACCCCCGACAAACCCGACAAGCTACTAAGTCTCATCCCTTTACAGTAGAGATCCCTAGGTGCAAGAAAGCCTTTTACTCCAATAGTTTCTTCCCCAAAACTGTGGGTCTTTGGAACTCCCTTCCAGCATTCTGCTTTCCCAACTGCAATGATATGCAGAAGTTCAAGTGTAATGTTAACAAACATCTTTCTACTCATCTCCCTTCATAATGACCCCGCTAATTAAGTCCCTAATAGTAGCCCCCTGCTTCAAAGTGGCACTGTGCCTTGTTTGGGGTGAAAATTGCATAAAACAAAAAATAAAAAAAGTAAATAAAAATAAATAAATAGTAACTTCTTGAACAATGTGCAGCAGTCCTAAACACTAATATTTCTTTCTTCTTGCAATAAGCAGACTGAGGTGATTGGTTCACCCGATGACCAATCAGACTCCTTTGGATGTCACAGAGGCTACGTAGTTAATGACAAAGCATGCTAAGTTCGAATTCAGTTTGCATCACAGAAAGATTTTCACTTAGGAATATTGGCAACCTTCACATGGTCCCTCCCGTGTGTACCCGGCTGCATGTTCAAATCAAGTTGGGGTCACCACTTGTTGCGGGACTAACGGGTGTCAATGTTAATCCCGCAAATTCCAAAAAAAAATAATGATAAAAATCAAGTGTAAAAATGGAGTTGAAACAATCAAACAAAGATGACTGAGACGAATGAATAAATTAAATACAAAACTTACTTTTTTTTAAAATTGTAAATAAATGAACAGAAAAGACAGGATTGTTTTCTTTGTAAAAGGTGACTGGGGTAATTGAATGTTTTGAAGGAGACAGGTAAAAGTTCTTGGTTAGAAATAACCAGTCTTTTTTTTTTTTTTTTAGGAAGAAATAACAGTATAAAAGACCATCGCTTACTTTAGCCACAAGATAGAAAAGGGTAAAAAAAAATCCATTAAGATAAAAAGTCCATCTCAATGTCGAGAACGAATGATGGTGCAGTGCACACGAGGTTAACGTCGGCGGTGACGGAGTCAAACGGCCTGCTTACGTCATGGAGTGTGTGCTGATGTTGACTGACTCATTTGGGCGCAAAAATGCCCTTTTTATACATTTCCAACCAGCTCCACGGAGGCCTTCAGAAAAAACATTTTTTTTAATTTGTTTTCTTTGTAATCTGATTGGATGAAAAGAATAACATGCTTATGACGTGAGATGCTTCTTACGAAGTCCACGTAAATGGGTGAAATTTCGCTTATAGCCCACCGAATTTGTGTGGTTGGAGAAAGGAAAATGTATGCACAGATGAAACGATGTTTATACATCCACGCGTGCACAACTGGGTTTTACAGTTGAGGCAGTGCGCTAATATTCTGTTTTGAGTAAATTCGTCGGGGCTACGATAAGTTCTTAATAGAAAGACATCGGGAAAATGAATGCCAACAAAAATCATCATGAGTGATGCTCAACAACAAACAAATCAATCTCCTAGGAGTATCAATTTCGACTGAAAGGAATATTTACACACAGCAGTCAAGGAGAGCTTCCTGTCACTAACAAAGAAAAATGTTGATCTTGTCTCTCTTGCCCCAGTCAACTTGAAAACCAAACAAGCCTATCTTTCACTGGAAAATATTCACTGCTCGGATACTTTTGGTGGCCGACCTTTCTAAGTTTATTATTACTTCTTTTACTGCAGCACTGTTTTAACATTTGGCAACCTACACCCAACGGTGTAGATCACTTAAATAAATACATATTGTTTATAAAAGGAATTTATTCCCCTCTATTACAACGATAACCTCCTATAGATCCCTGATTTACTCATTCGTTATTTAATACGTGTAAGAGTAAACACAAACTGGTTCTAGACTATTAGAAAAAAAAGGGTGAGGGAGTTTCCAGAATTTTATCAAGATATTTTTTGTATAATGTAGACACACTGGTTCTTGTTAGATCACCAAAGTTGAGTTACAATGTGCCTAGCTAGTATCAGTTGAGTGACCATTTGGGAATATCAGATGTATATGAGAGGACAACAACACATCTCCACAAAAGCTTTGTTTTCTTTTATCTTATTTATTTATGGTCAGTTTGCTGCATTCGATTATTAAATGGTTTACTGTTTCGTCTCTTTGTCCACAGAGTCTGTACTTCCATTTTTCTTGTGTTTTGTTGATATTTGCTTTGATGTGGTTGGTTTTAATCACGTTATCTTGTCAAAATTGGATTTCAGCTGACCTGTGAAATTTGAATTTTTATTATGATATCTTTTGGTCCTTCAACGGAAGGAAATTGTTTAAAATGAAATCATTTAAAATGAAATTGTTTAAAATGGAATTTGTAGCAGAAGCAAATGGAACTTTTTTCTTCCTCGAATCAATGCCTTTCCCCTGTGCTATTTGGCCACATATTGACCAATCAGGGGTACGGCGCATTGATCCTTCCTATCCCCTAAGGAAATCGGCCAGCATCCAGTTGGAAGAAGAACAACTCGTCCTTACTGAGATATATATATATATATATATATATATATATATATATATATATATATATATATATATATATGTGTGTGTGTGTGCATCTATATTGTGTATGTGATACTATAGGCATCCCCACCCCAAGTGTTGGGGAGTAAAAGAAAATGAAAACATAACAAAAGAAAATGAAGTAGGTTTATCAGTGTTTCTGATTTTTTGTGATGATTGCTTATTTGTATCATTTGGATTCTTCGGACTACTGTTTGACCGAAAAATATAATTGTAAATTACTTAGGACCTCTATTCAGTCAAGACTGACAGAACAAGAGCCATGCTACCCCGTGAAGTAAATAAAGGGCTCTGTTTAAATTCTGTCCAAATTCCTGCGTTCAACAAGATACACCGGAAGAAAGTCAGAGGTTACATCAATCAAAACGTTGTGAAAATCACACTAAAGCTGAGAACAGTAGTCCAATGAATCCAAATAATACTAATAGGTTTATCGAGTAACAAAAGAAATAGGAAATAGGGTTTATCAGTAGGCAATGGATGTTCACCGGAGTAGACAAAAGAAACTTTGCATGGGATTGTTGATTAGAATGCAGCAATGATTGTAACAATGGATAGAGATATATTTAGTATTATGACGGTGAGAAAAGTTTGCAGAAGCTAGTGTTTTGTCACATTTTTATGATAGTGCATCTGGTTGATGATGATTAGGGGCGTTTTGGCACCGGTTGACAACAGTCAAAGTTGGGTAGTCGGTTGGATATTTAACAGTTGTGACTTTGAGATAGAAGAAAGCAGATCGTGGTTTGGATCAGATTAAGAGAGTGTGAACAAACAGCTGAATTGATCAATTGACTGACAAACCCAGCCAGTAGATCAGTGTTCGTACAGATTTACAATGTCCATTTTCAAGGACTTTTCAAAGTTTTACAATGCCTTCTACAGACAAAATTGAAGTTTTTAAAGCATAATTTGATACATAAACAATGATACAATAAACCAAAAAACTTGATTGCCAACAGGAAAAATCATTTTCATTTATCTCTTTATTTCATGAAGTAGTTTTAAAGGTCACAGTTATTTACGCGAATATAACATGCAACTATTTACAGCTTAAACTCACAATTTCATAATCTAGTAATTATGAATCATTTTCGGTTCTTGTTTAGTTTGAAGAATTTCTTTGAGCTTAGGCTGTTCATTTTCTTTTTTTTTTTTTTTCAGAGGCATTTGACTTTGTCAAAAAATCCAAATTTCTAGAACTCTCTGCTTTCAGGAAAAGGACATTTGCTGATGAAATTAATGATATAATGCCATTTTCTTATTCAGTTTTTTTTTTTTTGTTTTTCTAGGCACATGTCCTACCTTTGTCTAACCACGGAGCATGAAACAATGAAGAGATTTGTTACTGGGATGACATGCCTCTCCAGCTGCCTTGACCTGGTCACAGACGATCCTCTGTGCCACTACAGTCTCCATATTCTGCACCATCTATGTTTAAGGAAAATCTTCACTCGATATTGGCCTGACCATGAAAGAAAGCTCGCCAGAACAGTCTTTACAACTTGAAGCAGCTTGCTGTAACAAAGATTAGCCATGCAAGTTGTGAAGAGTTTATGAAGACTGTAATTTTCGCACAAATATGCCATTTTTTTTTTCGCCACATGCAAACTTATAAGCGATTGCACCGTCAGAGAACATCAACCAATAAAAAAAAAAAAAAACATTTTCAATATGTTCATTTGACCGATACAATGCGTGGTCACTTACAGTTTTCAATATTAACAAAATTTCTTCTAAAATTGTGTCATTCTTTGAAGCAAAATCCAAAACAGAGTTTGGTTTGTAGTTTATATCTAAGTTTCAGTTTGTGGCAAGCCTGATATTTTACACTTTGATTTAGGGTTGTCAGTTGGTTAATGGTTTCGGAATATAATTGTAACATCGGCACCAAAATAGACTCGGTGCTGATTTCCAACATTTGTGTTTGTTCGTTTTGTATTTAGAGCCAACCATGCGCAATTTCAAGGCACTTTCACCCATTTTGCTCAAAACAAATATCATTTTATTTACACAACAATATGCCTGTCAGCAATCATATTTACATAACTCGATCGACTTATATTTGGCCGACCAAGCGCGATTAAATGTTATTTTCTCTATTAAGGATTGACCGACGCTAAATTCGTTTAACTTTTACATTTTGGATTTTCGGTATTGTGGATACAAGCCCTTAATATGAAACTACCCAATCGAGTAGTTTTAAAATAAAGGGGCTTAACTCTTGTATCAACAATATCGAAAAATCAAAATTTAATTAGTGCTTAAAAAAATAATTTAATAGTATTTATTTTGATTTTATTTTTAATATTTAGAAACAAATTTTTACTGGACAAAGAATATGATTTTCAAGGCCTTTTAAAGAAATTTTCAAGGCATTTATCATGTTTTCATGGATTTTTCGAGGAAATAATAGAAATAAGGCGTTTTCAAGGCCAAAGTCAAAATTCAAAGACTGTTCAGGTTTGTGCGAACCCTATAATAGATGTACTGGTTAGGGTTAGGGTTAGATGTACAGGTGAAACTTAGCATTTAGAGGGTCAGGAGTGTCGCACACACCCAGTGTGCAATGTCGTTGCACTGCAACGAATGTTCACAGAAAGTGTTAGAGTCCGTGTTTTCTTTTGTTTTTCCAATGTTATTTTATTTTTATACTTGTGAACCCTTGCACCCCCCTCGACAACCGCCAGTGTGAGAAACTACAATGATACGACCATAAGAAGATAAGATGATGGAGAACAAATCTACAACCTTGGGGGTCGGAAAGCTGTCAAGCAGGGAAAGTATGGTGTTACACATGTGCATATATGCTTGATTGTAGGTGTATGTACGCATATATAACTGTAAGGATTCATCACTATGCATGCTTTCTTTTGTGTATATGTAGATGTGCATGTATAAAACTATCCAAGTCACCACCCATCCTTATAACCATTGGTTCATCCAAATCAACCGGTTTTTACCTTCACTGTGAAGCTCTTTGGTTCTCATAGTAAGAACAACAGGAGAGAGGGGAGGGGATCAATGCAGATCACCCATGATGCAAGTCTGGATATCAAAATATCAACTCTCTAATTTTTAATAATAATTCCTTGTACCGGGTCCATTGGTCCAGCAAAGCCAAATCTTATCTCACCAGTCATTCATGAGAACTTTAGCCAACCAGTATTATCTATCTATACTCCTATAAATTCGTAATGGGGGTAATTTTATTTTACTTATTTATTTATTTTTTTATTATTATTTCTGTTGTAAGCTTTGGTTATATATATATATATATATATATATATATATATTTTCCTTTATTTTATACAATATTGTATAATTTATTATTATTATTATTATTATTATTATTATTATTAATTTTATTGCTATTGTTATCGTTATTATTATTATTATGGTTGTTATTATTATGCGGACAAGGGGCTTCATTCTTTACAATAATAGTATCGCAGTGAAGATTCACGTGACCTGTTGTGTGAAGGGGGGAGAAGATAACAGTTTAAGACTTATTTTATCTCTTTTAGATGTATTATTATTATTGTTATTATTATTATTTATATATATATATGTGTGTGTGTGTGTGTGTGTTTTATATTAGTTTGTATTAAATATTAAATATATATATATATATATATATATATATATATATATATATATATATACATATTTGTTTCTCCCTTTTTTCCGATGCTTTTTTTTTGTGTTCTTTTGTTTATAGTTGTTTTTTTACGTTTTTGTTTTATCTTTTATGTATCTGTATTCGTGTGTTAAGGAGGTGATTCGGGCTTAATCTTTTGAGTATTTATGTTATTTATTTGTTTTATTTTGTAGCTATAATACTCTGTCTTTGTTTACGTATATAGGCACTTATTTATATATATATATATTTTTTTTTGAAATATGCAGTACCGGGTAAATAATAGTGTAAGGGAGATAATTCTGTTTGGCTTTAATACTTGTATCTTTTCTTTCTTTTTTTTATTTATTTATTTTTTTTTTATCTCGCTAAAGTTTGGTAAATATATACATACTATATATACTTACCACACATACATAAACGCCCGTACATAAATACACATACGCACATAACTGTACGTATACCACATGCACATACCATGTGTATATTATATTCAGTGGATTATAGTGTAAGGGAGATAACTCTATCGGACTTATTTTTTTTTTTTTACTTTCTTTTTATTTAATTTTTTTCTATCTTGCTGTTGTTATGAGTATCGTATTATTTATTAATTCTATATACTTCGATTTATATGTATGTTTTTTTTTTCTTTTTTAGTGTTCATATATATATATATTTTTATTTATTCTATTTTTATTTATTTTTTTTTTGTTAGAATTGATGTATTATCGTTGCTCTGGTTCGCTTGTAATGGGGGGTTAAAGGATAAAGGGAGAGCTCAGTTCTAGTCTGTTATTCAGGGAAGGTTTGTGTTTCGAGATAAGGAGTGCTTCTGCAATTCTAAGGTTTCCAACATTTCTGACTGAGGCAAGGATATAAACGCGAATATTATGTTTTCTGCTGTTGCATGAGATTATATGTTTGTGGAATGATGAGATTCTAGTGTTTATATGTTCTTTAATGCGTTGGTGTAGTGGTCTGGTGGTACTCCCTATGTATGATTTGTTGCATTTAGTGCATTGCAGGTCATAGACCACATGCGTGCGTAAACATATGCCTGTATCTTTGATGGGATAGTTAGATAGGGAGCAAGCGTCGGGTGTATGTGGTGGGTGTTTCTGGGTTAGGTGCTGTCTTAAGGTGGTGCCGGTGTGGATAAGTTGTATGTCTAGCTTCTCGTGGTGTATGGCTCTGCGGATAGCGGAGGAGATTCTATCATTAAAGAAGGGGAGCTTGAAGAAACAGGTATTTGAGAGAGCTTGGCGTTGGCGTTTTTTCCTTTTTTTGAGTGAGGATAAGGTAGAATTGGGATAGCCGTTTATGGAGAGTGTGTGTAGGAAGTTGTTAGTGTGTAGAATTTTGTCGGGTATGTTAGTGCACTTGTTGCGTATGCATGAAATCTCTGCGTGTGCATAGTTCATATATATTTTATTTCATGTCAAAATAGATATTGTTTGAAACCAGAGAAATATATTTTGCAGCTAAAGTTGATGACAGGAAATTTAAAGCATAACATTGTCTGGCCTTGGTGAATTCAAAGTCGGATGTCAGAACTGACATCTGACCTTAACGAGTCGTGAGAATTAGTATGTCTGTAGAATTCAGATCCCAGATTCAGGATTGCACACACGCAAAAACCTGAAACTTTTCGATTTTGTGGCGAAATCTTATTGGCTGGGGAAATTTCCACCCCATCCACATACCTCACTATATATACGACTGTCGCACGAAAATTAGTCAGAACAGAGAGGAGTTTTTTGAGAGATTGCTTTTTGATTTTGGGGAGAACAGATCGTATAGAGACTGCCGTCCCCTGAGGACCCGACCCTCCCTCTACTTCTTCATCCACCCATCTGACGCTGCCTGTGAAGAGATTTGAGACTTTGAAAAACTTACTAAGAACTAAATGATATTTGTAAAAACATTTGTACATAAGTTTGTGAAAATTAACTCTGTAGACTAGAGTACACGAGTTCTTTTTTCTTTCTGCCGGCGGCTTCGATATTCGCTTTCAACATACAGGATTCAATGTAACAACTCTCAGAGAAGAACTACACAACACGAGCCGAGATTTCCAGATAAACAGGGGTCCTAACCAGGTTCATCAGTGAGGGGTTACCTCTCATTTGTAAGATATTGTATATATGTTCTTATTTAAAATGTTTGGCCAGTTTCATGATGGATGATGTTCCGCTGGCTCTGGTTTTGTGATGTCGATGTACTATTTTGATGTTTAGATTTTGATGTTTAGATTTTGATGTTTAGATTTTAATGTTTAGATTTTGATGTTTAGATTTTGATGCTTAGATTTTAATGTTTAGATTTTGATGTTTAGATTTTGATGTTTAGATTTTAATGTTTAGATTTTGATGTTTAGATTTTGATGCTTAGATTTTAATGTTTAGATTTTGATGTTTAGATTTTAATGTTTAGATTTTGATGTTTAGATTTTGATGTTTAGATTTTAATGTTTAGATTTTGATGTTTAGATTTTGATGCTTAGATTTTAATGTTTAGATTTTGATGTTTAGATTTTGATGTTTAGATTTTAATGTTTAGATTTTGATGTTTAGATTTTGATGCTTAGATTTTAATGTTTAGATTTTGATGTTTAGATTTTAATGTTTAGATTTTGATGTTTAGATTTTGATGTTTAGATTTTGATGTTTAGATTTTGATGTTTAGATTTTGATGCTTAGATTTTAATGTTTAGATTTTGATGTTTAGATTTTGATGTTTAGATTTTAATGTTTAGATTTTGATGTTTAGATTTTGATGTTTAGATTTTGATGTTTAGATTTTGATGTTTAGATTTTGATATTTAGATTTTGGGAGTTCATCAGCTATTGCCCAATGCTCATAATAGCGGCATGATGCTGATGGACACTTTCTGACAGACCTCCTCTGAGTAGATATTGGTTTATGTATGTTATTCTGTACAGTGTCAGCATTTTTTGCATTTTAATGTCTAGTCTGTTTAAGTGCTTTTGTGGCCAGTCGACAATGCCAAAACTGTATGTTATAGGTATGACTGGTTGGTTAATGGCAGTGATGTGTTGGGTTATGCATGTATATATATATATGTATATACATATATATATATATATATATATATATAGATATATATTATATATATATATATGTTTACTATAATCTATCTATACTCCTATAAATTCGTTTTTCTTTTGTGTGTATTGATATTCATATTAAAACCCCTCTTTTCTATTTATTTAAAAAGAAAATACAATTTTCTTATATATGGGTCGTGGAAATGCATTTACTAGCAAAAGATCTACGTAACCTGCATATTCATTTAAACATTCATTTTAATTAATTCCCTATTAGTTTTTTCGGTTTTCTTATGGTATGATCATCTAGAGTTAACTATTACGTGTAATTATATTCATGCAGATATTCTACATGATTTATACTTGCATAATATTTGCGTAAATCTTTACAGTAAACACAAAATTGTTTCCATATATATTTATGTATACGTATATATTTTTGCTTAATCTATTAGTCTATCTATCTATATATCTATAAAAGTGAATGCATCTGTGTGTCTGTCTGTGTACATTTCCCTATGCAATAACTCTGTCAATTTTAAGTCTACAGACTCGAAATTTGATATACAGGGTACTGAGATTTGGGAAAGTCTTTATGATCAGTTTTCGGATGGAAATTGGTCTGTTAAGTGGGTCAAAGTTCAACGATTTGACCTTTGAGAACTCTACCAAACTCCTCCAACAATTTTGGCTCTAAACTTGATTTGAGCCCAAAACAATAAATGTTAAGGAGTCATAATAGGCGTCAAAGTTAAAAAAAAAAATTGACCCCTGTGGTTTCTACCAAATTACTCAGAAAATTTCTGGTCGAAACATTTGAAATTTTACATAAAGGGTATTCAGAGATAGGGCAAGCTTTTTCATCAGTTTGGGTCGAAAATTTTTAGTTACCAATATATAATTGTATGTATGTATGTTTGCATGTCTGCCCAACACTTTCGACAGAGGCGACGGATTTTCTCAAGATCAGTATTGTTTTGAAGTTCGACCTTTCAGACGACAAATATCGAAAAATTAGCTAAAAACATTAATATCTTCCCATTAAACTGGGCACTTTTCTACAGGGGGGGGAGGTCGCTTTTTTCGCCGATATTTTTTAAAGTCATCTTCTCCTTTCGATTGTCTAGTCTAAATTTTAAAAAATGTCACTTCCGGTTTCACAGTGGTCATAACAGCATAGACGTCAGGTTTTTTTCCGTTCTTTTCCTCCTTTGCGGTATGGGTTCGAGCCTGCCTTCCTACTACCACTTTTTTTTTTTTGCTCCACATACAAACACCCGGGCAACGACGGGCTGAAATGCTAATATATCTATAAAAGTGAAAGTGTCTGTCTGTCTGTCTCTCTGTCTGTCTGTGTACATTTCCCTACACAATAACTCTGTCAACTTTCAGTCTACAGACTCGAAATTTGATATATAGGGTACTGAGATTTGAGAAAATCTTTGTAATCCGTTTTTGGCCAGAAATTTAGCTGTTAAGGGGTCAATGTTCAACGATTTGACCTTTGAGAACTTTACAAAACTCCTCCAACAATTTTGGGTCTGAACACTTGAAATTTTAGATATAGGTTCCTTGGACATGGATCTAACTTAATAACTTGATTTGAGCCCAAAACAATAAATGTTAAAGGGTCATAATAGGGGTCAAAGTTAAAAAAAAAAATTGACCTCTGCGGTCTCTACCAAATTACTCAGAAAATTTCTGGTCTAAACCTTTGAAATTTTACATAAAGGGTATTCAGAGATAGGGCAAGCTTTTTAATCGGTTTGGATCGAAAATTTGAGCTAACAATATATAAATGTATGTATGTATGTATGTATGTATGTATGTATGTATGTTTGCATGTCTGCTTGAAACTTTCTACAGAGGCGACGAATTTTCACAAGATCACTATCGTTTTGAAGCTCGATCTTTCAGATGACAAATACCGAAAAATTGGCTTAAAACATTAATTACTTCACTCTCAACTGCTGGGCGCTTTTCTACAGAGAGGGGTTGCTTTTTTCGCCGATATTTTCGAAAGGCATCCCCCCTTTTCGATTGTCTAGCCTTAATTTAAACCTATGTCATTTCCGGTTTGGCGGTGGTGGTAATAGCAAAGACGTCACGTTTTTTTTTATGTTCTTTTCCTCCTTCGTGGTACGGATTTAAGCCTGCCTTCTTACTACCACTTTGTTTTTTTTTGCTCAACACACACCTCCAAACACCCGAGCAATGCCGAGCACCCATGCTAGTAATAAATAAATGTGTGTGTGTATATATATATATATATATATATATATATATATATATATCTTTACTATAATAAATAAATACCTACAAACACTATTATTATAGTAAAGATATATATATATATATATATATATTTACTATAATAAATATATATATATATATATATATATATGTATATATATATATATATATATATATATATATATATATATATATATCTTTACTATAATAAATAAATACCTACAAACACTAGTATTTTATCCTTTTGAGAATCATCAGTGCAGGGTGTCATGATTAACACCAGTCGATAGATTCGAACCCAGCAACAAAGCCATCTTAAACTCCATTAGCAAGGACCAAATCCATTTGGTCACCGTTAACTATGCGAAATGCAGTTGCAATTTAAACATTTATTTTTTAATGTTCTTTAATGAGCAGTGATCTAATCATTATACGATGATTTGCACATGCGAGCTAAATTGACCGACTTTATTTCAACCGTAAAGTGCTCAACGATAAGAAACGAGTTTCTTAAAGAGCTGACTGCAAAACTTATCAAAATAAGAAATGCTTAACACTATTAAGAGGAGCAAACAAATATATTAAATGAAAGATGAGGAATAAAAAACTATATATAACCTTATTATTATATCATCATTACAATAAGATAATGTAAAAGAGGAAAATAAGGAAATGAAGAGAAGCATTTAGCTTCGAAATGCCAAGGCCTAAAAAGTTGTTTCTTTAAATTTTTTGCCCTTCATTTTTCTTATCGTTCTGAGGATATAATAAAGTTATATAACTTTTCTTCCTAATCTTTCATTTTTTTACATTTTTACATGGTGAAACATATATAATACCAGGTTAATATTCTGCAGAAGTGAAGCAACCAATGAATTATATATAATTATATACTATAATAATGTTTCATCCTTTCGGAAATCATCAGTGCAGGGTGTTACGATTAAGATTATTTATTTTTTTTTATAATGTTCTTTAACGTCTGTCAGATTGATCTAATCATTATATGTCGATCTGCACATAAGAGCTAAATTGACCGACTTTATTTCAACTGAAAAGTGCTCAACGTTAAGAAACGAGTTTCTTAAAGGTGCTGACATAATTATTTACTATAATTAATAAATGTGTGTGTGCTTCTCTCTGTGCACTTTCATTTTGGTCAAGATCAAAGTGTAGTATCTGTTCCGGCAGATGCTGCACTTAAGATAATTTGTACCAGTCAATGGAGGGGAAACCCTCTATACTGGGACAATTATTATTTTTGGTAACCAGAGTGCCCCCTTTTGCCTACTTTTAGGGGAGCTGGTTTTTACCTCACATTAAAAACGGCCTTGTGCCTAATTTGCTCAGTGGGGGAGCAAATAAATACCATCTGTTCTTCAGATGCTGCACTTCTATTTCTTGTTCTCTTTGGGTGGAGGAGAAATCCTTCACGACTGAGACAATTTTTATTTTTGTACCTTTTCTCCGCGTTAAAAAACGACCCTGGTGTCTAACTCTGTCCCGTGGGGAGGCATAGTAAATAGGTACACCATTTTCATATGTAATCTATTTCTTTTTTCTTTTTAAGTCAGCTTTTCTATTTGATTCTATTTGTTTTGTGTCTGTTATGTTATAACTAGGGCTACGACAGCAGTATATTCTTCTCATTGTTTTGACTCCGACACAGTTAGACACAGTCAATTAACCAAGAACCACATAAGTCTATACAAAAGCATATAAGATATCAACGGATACACACCCGAGAGTCAAAACAATGAAAAGAATATGCTGTTGTCCAAGCCCTAATGATAACCGAACTAGCCGTGATCTTTTTTATCTATATCAAGTGTTGAGATGCCTTACCGAACAATCAGAATTCAACCAAGCAAAAAGTATTGTATGGAATTACCCCAGGTTACCATATATGTATGTTTACGTATATGCACCTGTTTATGTGATGAACATACTTGCATGTCTATGTGGGCACATTTACGTATACAACTATCTTTTGCATGTGTATATATGCACTTCTATATGTACGTGTCTGTACATATATGTATTTTTTTTTTTTTTTTTTTACACTGTGGTCACCACTTATCAAGGCCCAGAAGCCACTCAGGGATAAGGGTTATTGCAAGTACAGTACGTTAGTGTGGAGATTTGATGAAGTGTTTACTCAAGGGAGGGGCGGTTCATTAGGAATTTGTTTATGTCAGACTTGAAGACATCCAAGTTGTAGTTAGGTGAGAAGCAGGCAGACGGAACAGAGTTCCACAGGCGTGCAGTTCTAAGAAAGAAGCTTTGTTCATGGAATCTACGTTTTGATTTAGACACAGATAAAGAGTGGGGGAAATTTTTCACAGTGGATTCAGCTAGACGGGCGTTTTTCGTGTGAAAGATTGGCAAGGGGGGACCAGACATTGGAGTTCAGACGAGCACCTGCCATGGAAATAGCGATAAAACAAGGATAGGCTCGCAACGTCTCTTCTGTGGGAGAGAGGTTGCAGGGTAGAGAAAAGGGCATCCCCCACTAAGCCACGAAGTCTATTTTGTACTCTGTCAAGGCAGGATAGGCTGTTTTTAGCAGCTCCTGCCCAGATATGGCAGCAGTATTTCCATCCTTGGACGTACTTGGCTTTTGTAGGTACATTTTGTTCATGGGTATATACTGAAGTTTTCAACACATTTGTGTGCATGCATGTGTGTGTGTGTGTGTGTGTGTGTGTGTGTGTGTGTGTGTGCGCATGTGTGTGATATGTCTCAGAAAACACAAGTTCACAAATTCTTTCTAGCTGATCATAAACTGAAGTCGCATGAGGTAGAGGGAGCTGAAGATATCAGAAGATAGCATGTTCACCATCTTGCGTGACCGTTTGTCGACGGGTTGCCCGTTTACTCATATTTGATCGTAAACTATAACGTGGCAATAACTCAGTGTTGTTTACAACTGCTTCGACACAACATAATGCAATCTGTGCACCAATATGTGACAACGAATGAAACCTTAGCCACTTCATTCAAGTCAAATTGGTAGTCAGCTAAATAGACAACAACACAGGAAAGCCATCCACATTAACAAAATGTGCAAAAAAAAATCGGTAAACCATTTTGGCTTCTATATTTTTAGATGAGCAGGGTATTTTTCTTAACTGATAACCTTGAGAAAGAAAGAATGATCAATACTAAATATTATATAGCATTGTTATGTTTTAAGTGAGAAATCTGTGACAAAATGGGCACAAATAAAGAAAAAAAAATAAAATAAAGCACTCACTAAGGCAATGCACTATATCAAAATTAGATTATAACACTGGCAGAACTACATGATTACTTCTGCACCCACCCTATTCTCCAGATCTGGTCCCCAGTGACTACTGGTTGTTTGCTGATTTCCAAAGAAATCTACAGAGAGAGTTGGCTGCAACAAAGAAGCAACATCGGAAAAGGCATATTTTGAGATGAAAGACACAATTCTACAAAAAAGGTTTATAATTTTTCAAGAAGCATTGGAATAAGTGTATTGACCAAGAATGGGACTCTGTTGATGAATAAATTTGAATTTTGCCTAAAAATTGTATTATTAGTTGGGTTTTGGATTCATTGAATGACGTGTTACACTTATATGCAAAAGGAGGTAAATCTTAATTTAAATATTAAAGAATTCTACTGAAATATATTATCAAATAGTTCTTACAAGTGAATTTATAACCTTTGGGCTGCATCCGTCGGATCCTGGTTCACAGGACCATATTTGTGATATACCACTGGCCGTGTTTTTTGTCGATCCTGGCTCACAGGACCATAGATGTAACGCAGTAGGGCTACACTCTTAACTGTCTAGTGGTGGACCCCTCATGGGTGACTAAACTCTCACTGGTCACTGAAAAATACCACTCTGCTGCTCAGGGTATGTGAAATGTGCATGACCCTAAGTCAGTGTGGCAATACTGTCTAATTCGGTTGTCGCTTTGACTTTTTGCTGGATCTGGTCTGTGTCTTCCATCGTCTGACATCAGGGCATATCTGAAATGAACTGCATCCTCATTTAGGTTGGCAATCGAGAAGTAAGGAAAAACTCTGGGTCATTTTCTTATAAACAAACAAAATAATTATTCATAGTCTTAAGATATGCAGGGTACACTTGTATAAAGTTGAGTTCTTTGGGTTCCTAATGGCTTCGTGATGCAGGTTGTACAACTTCAGTTTGTTTAGATAATTTCCCAGCTAGGAACAAGAGCTTTTCAACTTAGCTTTACTGGCGGTTTGTGCTCCCCACCCCACATGATGAGCACTCCTCGATGCTAGGCTGCATTCGTCACAATTCTGATTCACGGGACCATATTTATGATATAGCCATGGCTGTGCTCATCGATCCCAGGACCATAGACACAATCCAGCAGGGCCACACTTTTAACCATCTAGTGGTGGGCCCTTCAAGCGTGACCAGACTTTCACTGGTCACTGGAAAATATTGTTATGATACTTTGGCCATGCAAAATGTGCACAACCCTAAGTCTATGTGACAACTCTTATCTTCAGCTGGCCATTTATCGTCAGATGCTACGGTTGGGTTCATCCTTCCTAGATACGCTGATGAATGGCTTGTATGCAGCTGCAATTTGGCATTGGTGCTGTAATAAACCGTGTTTCATGTCAACAGTTCAAAAATAACTCTGAGACCATTTCTTATAAACAAAAATAATTATTTCAAAGATCTTCACAGTAAACTTTGTGCATGGAAAGCTAAGTTCTTTGGGTTCTCATCGACTTTCTGATGCAGGTTGTTACAACTAGGTTCGTTTAGACAATTTCTCAGCTAGGAACAAGAGCTTTTCTGGGGGTATCTGGCGGTTAGGGCCAGGGCCCACACCAGTGCGTTTTCTCCAATGCCAGTCAGCCAAAAATCTCCTATTTCTAAAAACACAATCGTTTTTCTTAAATCAGCTTCTTCCTCCTCTGTCATTTGAAGATTACTCTTTCCTTTCTCCCATTATTTCATATTCTTTCTTTTCTTGTGAATCTCTTCTTTCTCTTTTGTAACCATATCTCTCTTTTTCTTTCTCTTCAACTCAAATTACTTTTCCCTCAAAGAAAAACTGTATTATTTTCCAAGGTTCAATTCCCATCACTTACTTGGTGGTCTAGCACTTAAATATAACAGCTGGACCAAATGACAACATTTCCCAGATACCAAAGCAGACTTTTTGAATCTAAGTTATTGTACTTGTCTCCCTCAATTAGTTATTTAAACCAACTAGAAAAACAATCGCTCTCCCCAGCTCCCTTGTTCCAAAGAATCTGATTATCAGATTTATATTTTCCTTTTATTGAAACAGATATTATTTTTCTAATGGACAGAATTTCATGGTCATCTGTCTTTCCTTGACCAAGTGTCAGCATAACCTTCCTAACCATACCTCATCCATCTAAACGGGGTTCCTGGCAGCGCCTGGGATCCCGTTACAAATTTACTAACAAACTTGAAACATGATAGAGGGTTTGGACCTGTGAAACGAATTTGATTTGATCTTTAACCAGTAAAAATAGTTACTAAAGAGTAAAAATTAGAACTTGGCAAGCCCAAGTCGACTTAAAGTACTCTTCCACACATACACAAATATACATTTATAGGTTAAACAATATTTTTTTTTTTTTCAGTTTTTTTATGCATATGGATTTAGGCTAGATAGTGACAAATAAGGCTAGTTTTGGTTTCGATTCTAGTTGATGGCACCTAAGTCACATTTTTCTATCTTTTACTTTTAAATCACTACTTCTAAAATGCACTTGCGATGTTAGGCTTTATAACATGTTAACTTCTTTAATTGGATTTTTTGATTGTTGATACTTATCAGAGGCACTCCGATAATAAAAAAAAAGCCCCAGCCATTTTGAAATCCATGAACTTGCACACAAAGGTGTGTTTTATATATAAGTGCACATACACAATATACATATATGTACACGTAAAAGATACAAAAACGGTAAATAGATAAATTTAAAAATAGAAAAAGAGTAGAGGTTTTCTGATAAAATTGTATCTGCTCTATTCCTTGTTTTCATGTAGTACAGCCCAGTGTGGTGTTAGAAAGGTGTACTTTTCACGCTACAAAGAAGTTTAGTAGTTTATAAATTCAAGTGTCCATGTGAAACTGACTATATTGGTCGTACTCTTCAACACTTGGAAGTTGGAATGGCATAGCAAATCCCTGCATGTTTTCGCAAGTTATAGTCTGACAATATCATGTGTACCAAGCAAAAGTGAATAATCCTGCTGGCAAATTCTTTTGAGGCATTTATCATTGTTAAGAGAAATTCTTAGGTACTGAGCTGTAAAACACCAGAACGTTACAGAGACAAAGTTAGGATAAAGATTAAAAAAGGAATTGATGAAATATTGTTTTGTTTTTTTCAATAAAGATCTTTGAGGTACTTTGGTAATAAAAAGAAAATGGAATCTGATATGGAAAAGAGGGCATTGTTAATTTCATTTTTTCCAAGCTATTTCGAAATAGGAATAATGTATGTCATAAGAGTACTGACATTCATCAGGATTGTGGGAAACATTTTTCACTGGGAATGATCGTATTAGGACCATCTATTGTGGCTTATCTTAGGCATCTGTTTTTTTTTTTTTTATCATAAACAGAAAAAGAAACTGACAGATATCGGAAAAAAGATAATAACAGGTTGTTATTAGACAGTGATTGTAGGCAAAACAATATGACCGATGGACCAGCACTGCTAATACAGAAACTGACTTTCTGAAATGTGTCAAGTGGTAAAATTGCTTATCAAAATTTAAAAAATACCACACGTAGCTCTGGAGAGACGGGAAGGTTAATGATTGATTAACTGCGGTGGTTAAAATTTTGATAACCATTATACAAAGAAAAATTGTGAAATCTATAATTTCAAATAGAGCTACAGACTTATACTAAGTAATTATTAATAAGTCCCTTTAACCCCCCCCCCAACGGAGAGTAGATAATGCATTGCAGATGCGTCATCGATAGCTCGTTACTCTCGCTTCTCCTTATCTGTCCCTCAGTCCTCATTTTTCAAATAAGTGGTTTTTCTGACAAAGGGAGGAGAAAAAGTTGTACTCTAGGTTGGCAGTAATTTGTGTGAACAGTCATCAGAGAAGTTGGAAATTCTGTTTCTATTTCTATACTTGTGGCCATGTCACTAGTAAGGGTGCTGGAGGTAAACGTTTTAACTGGGCTGACATTACCCGCTTGATAGTTAGGGACCCAAATCTTGGATTAACCACTAAGGAGGCTGTCCTATTAGCAGGTGCAAAGTACTGGGGCTGCTATATTGCCATTTAGTGAATGGATTCTGGATCATACAGTAGCTCCTGGTGGGGCCTCTCGATGCCATATTAGTGGGTAATTGTTATGGCTTTACCTTATGTGCTACAAAAAAAAAAAAAAAAAAAAAAAATTCTTTCCTTTCTCTCTCTTACTTTCCCTCTCTGGCCTGCTCTAAGCAAGTCTGTCAACCTATTCCACAAACCCCAATCATGAAAAGTTTCCAGAAAAAATACTTGATTAAACTCAGACATCCAACGTAGACCCCCACTACCTTGTCTCCTTCTCCAACATCAGGGGTCTATGTTCCAATCTTCCAGAGGTTCAAACTCTGTTACAGGAGACTAAACTAGACCTATTATTCCTAAGCGAAACTGGCAGTGGGCCAACTATTTCCCTAGATGAGTTCGTAATTAAAGGATACTCTAACTTAACAAATCCGAACCCCGAGATTGCCATAGGCATGGAGAATGTGCCTACATTAAAGATGGCTTTCCATGTGGTAGGGATATCTCCAGAGAAGATCGTAATTTACCTTGTATGTGCTTCCAGGTTGCACTTGTTCACACGACTGTTTATATTTGCACTCTATCACCCCCATAAAAGTGGAGTTACTATCTTTAATAGCATATCTGAGAAGATTGACAATGTCCTGTCTGCGTATCCTTCAACAAACATTCATGTCTGTGGAGACTTCAATGTTCACAACGTGGAATGGTTGACCCACTCAAACAAGACCGATGACAAGGGGAGGTTCTATCATGATTTCTCCATTGCTTATAACCTCACTCAGATTGTTCACAAACCCACCCATGTGCCCGACTGACGGCCAGTACGCAAGTCTCCTAGACCTTTTCCTCACAACTTGCCCTGAGCTATGTTTGTTCTGTTTTCACCGAGATCTTCCGGCCACTCAGTTGTATCAGTTAAGATAAAAACAAAATGTAATAGGTCCTCAGACGTACCTCTCAATTTACAGTATACCGATACTCTATGGCTAACTGGGATAGTTTCCGTACGTTTATATCTGATCTACCTTTGCGTTCCATGTTTAAAAAGGATGTGTTCTCTATATTATCAGACCTGACTGAATGGTTAATTGTAGGTATAGACTGATTCATACCCTCAAAAAAATTCCAGCAAAAACCTAACAGCCAGCCATGGTTCTCTCCAGAATGTGCTGCTGCCATAACACACAGAAATCACTTTACATAGCTACCAACGTAATGGATGTACTGAGACTAAAGCCGTTTTCAGGACTGGCAGCAACCACTGTAAAAGAGTAATAAAAAATGCAAGAGAGTTATATGCTCAATCCGTTAAATCCGAAGTAGCTGAGCAGCGGCTTGGTTCCCACCTGTTTTGACAATAGCAAACAGGATCCTGAACAGAAACGTGTGTTCTATCCCAAACATCATCAATGCACCTGAGGTCATCTCGTCAGCATCAGACAAAGCCAAACTGTTTGCCAAGAACTTTGCAGCTAATTCTACCCTATGCGACCAAGGCCATCAACACCCATATTTCCTCCTTTAACAGACAACACGCTACGCAACATACAAATATCTGTGCATGATGTCACCAAGCTAATCAAGAACCTTCATTCCAGTAAAGCAACTGACAGCATTCCAATTATAGTGTTGAAAAAGCTGCAACCTGAACTTGCTCCAATACTCACAAAACTGTTTAAGCATTGTTTTAAGGAGAATTGCTTCCCAACACCCTGGAAAACCTCATTAGTATGTTCTGTATTTAAGAATTCAGGTGATAAGTCATCTCCCTTTAAGTACAGACCAATAAGTCTCCTGTGCATTATGAGTAAGTTGCTGGAATCCATCTATATATATATATATAAAAGCAAAAATGTATGTATGTATGTACGCACGCTTTTCCTCGATGTCCACAAAAGGCTTCCTTCAGAGAAGCGCTCGCTCGCTTCACAACTTCTTAAAACTTTTTATATCATCTATAAATTGTAATATCTCACACTTAACCACGGAGCTCGCCTGTCTATTTAATTTTATTGCCTTTCAAACGTTAATTATTCCACATTTCCCCGCATCGGCATGCGTTACATTGGGTTTTCAGTATAAACAAAAAGCGAAACTCGACTCTAATCACTGGCCGAAAGCCAGTGGTCTCTAGAGAGCTAAGTAACGTTTGGTCAATGTCGACTTCGTCATATCAGATGGTAGCTTTCATTTCGAGACGAGACGCTCTCCCTAATAAACAGGGAGCGGGTTTTTAAAAACAAACAAACCGATTTATTCACCTCATTAAAAACTGTCCCGCACAAAATGCTAACTGCTGAATACCTATCGCCGTCACGTCAATCAAAAACGCGCACCTGTTTTTTTTTTTTTTCACACTTTACTATTTTCCAACTGCGCGTCAAGGCTTCGGTTTTTTTTTCACGGGCACCTGTTTTTTTTTTCACATTTCGGGTTTTTTTTCACACACACCTACAAACACCCGGGCAACGCCAGGTCCCCTCGCTAGTCTATATATATATATATAAAAGCGAAAATGTATGTATGTTTGTGTGTCTGCTAAAAACTTTCGACAGACATGATGAAAATTCACAAACTCGGTATCATATCGAAGCCCCATCCTTTGCTCGAAAAATATTGAAAAAAAAATGGCCAAAAACATTCATTTTTTCACCCTGAAATCGACAATTTTCGACGGGGTGGGGTAGGGGTCAACAAAAACGGTCTTCTTGTGACGACAAGCGGTTCTTCGCATGCGCCAGATGATCTCATGACCTTATTTACTTTAAATAGTCGAAAAACTGAACAAATTTCATTTTGTCGCGTTAGGTCAGTTGATTAGTGCGTTGATTCATTATCTAAATGTTTCGGGTTCGAACAGTGGTGTGAGATGTCTTTTTTTTTTTTTTTTTTATTTTGATATTTTAAATTTAAATATTGAACCAGTGTTACGTAAGCCATTTTTCACGTAACGTTCGTTTTTTTTTTTACTTCGCTAATTCACCACCGACCACACACCCAAAAACACCCAGGTACCCACCGTTTTAAATTTTAATATCGAAACAGGCTTATTTAAGCCATTTTTCACGTGTTCGTTTTTCATCATTCATTTGCCTTACGTTAGTTTTTTTTTGTTTGTTTTGAGACCTCATTAATCGTGTAGTTGGAAAGTAATAAGAGTATGCAACGTGTATAAAATCAGTTGCCAGTTAATAACGACATAGACACAAGAAAGTATAAATTCACGCGGTGAAGAATGGGGTCATAAGAGGAATCACAGAATAGGGGGAAAAATTAGAACTACTTCCTTTAAAGGTAATGGCGGTAGTGATGATGTCACTCCTTGTATGTAATGTACAATTTTTTTTATGAGGCATAAATGTCTGTCATAAAGTTGTAACATTACAGAATGTAGAGGCTAATAGTCTCGACCTAAATTTGTATGTGGCATCTGTTGCAAACCTACAGTATTTTGATGCAGAGGGGGAAAAACTGCACCGCTTTTATTATAAATAAAGATTATGAATTAAATTCTATTGGGGCGATGGGGGGGGGGGGATTAGCCCCTGGTTCTCAATATATAAGATGAAGCTTTGGAGCCTCCACCTAAATCCATCAAGTGATTGCCTCTTGACTTAGGGTGAGACCGCTAAAATTTGAAAATCATTCAGACTTTACAAAAGATTGCTGTCCAGACATAAATATTAAGAGCCGAATGATCAGAATTATGCAATCTTTAAATGAATAACTATTTTTCTTTGTACGAACTATGCATAGACAGACATATTCTTTTTATATTTTAGCTTGAAATGACCTTTGCTCCTCAGCAACAGAGTCTGGTGACTAGTGCCAGTTGGTCTGATCTTTTTATTTGACATGGGGAGAGTGGTAGTTTATCAGACCAGGACCTTCGCCAGGAAACTGCTAAGTACCCAAACCATGACCGAGAACGGCTGAATTTGTTGAGGTCACTCACTAGACATTGTCGGAAGAGCTCCATTTTAACAGCCTTAAGTAGAAAACATAGAAACAGCTAAGAAAAATGAGTAAGGCTTTATCATCATAGGAAGTATTATTCTGATGGACTTTATCATGTGCCATTATAGCATCATGAAAAATCTAAGATGGCAACTGGGAAATCCAAAATGGTCACCATGACACGCTTCAAAGAAATTAGCAAAATATGGCTTGTTGCATATCAAATGAAAGGAAATTTCGTACAGATTACAATTGTTTTCATGTACGTTATACTAATTAGGATAATTAAAATTTATTTTAACGGCTTCAAGTTATTGTGACAATTAACAGGTGAGTTAATTTTCTATAAGTTTTTTTATTTTTAAGTCATTGTTGAGACTTCAAGAGACATCGCAGCCATTTTTTCTTGTTCACATGTAATGCTCAACACTACTTGTTTTTTTAACAGAATAAACATTTACAACACCCAAAATTTATCGAGGTAGGTAGAAGAGTAACTTGCTTTGGTAACATTTGTTTTTTGGCCACTTTTTCATACCTCTGGATTGTAAGACAAACCCAATAAAAATTATTCTTTTACTTAACTGGATAAGTTGTTAAGTAAAATAATTTTTATTGGGTTAAGTTGTTTGTGTGTTAACTCATTCTTTTTCAAAGAATTTTTTTTATTTTTTTTTTTTTTAAATATTCTTTTTCTTTCTATAATTAAAACTTATATTTTCTAAATAATAAAAATAAAATGAATACTTCATGTTCGGACAAAGTTCTGATTCTCTATCCCCTGATCTTGAGCACTTGGTACAATAGCGAAAGAAGTGGCATGTTACTTTTTAATGCATCTAAAACCAAGCCTCTATCTTTACATCAACACTGATTCCCATCTGGCATCAATTGAAATGAATAGCTTTGATCTTGGGGAGGCTCCATGCTTTGACAAGCTTCTGGACTTGACCTTTACTTCTGATCTGAAATGAAAAACGTACATCAAATCTGATAGATATCTTACCACTGATTCAATTCTCTACATAAAAACTAGGTACGTCCAAGGATGGAGTACTGTTTCCACATCTGGGTAGGAACTGCTAGAAGCAGCTTATCCTGGCATGACAGAGTTCAAAATAGACTTCGTAGCTTAGTGGGGAATGCGTTTTGATCTTCCCTGCAACCTCTTTCCCCGCAGAAGAGATGTTGCGAGTTTGTCTCTGGTTTATCATTATTTTCATGACAGGTGCTCGTCTGAGCTTCAATCTATGGTCCTTCGCCAAACTTTCACAAAAAACACTCATCTATTTGAAACCACTGTCAATTTCCCAACTATCTGTGCCTAAACCAAAACGTAAATTCCGTAAACAAAGCTTCTTTGGAACTCTTCCGTTTGTTTTCCATCTGACTACAATTTGGTAGTCTTCAAGTCCAACGTAAACAAATTCTTGATTGAACCGTCCTCTTAAGTAATCAAATTTACCACTATTAACGATTACATTATCCCAACTACTGTACACTTAGTAACCCTTATCCTTGAGTGGCCTCTGGGTCTTGATAAGTGGGGACCCCTATGTAAAAAAAAAAAAAAAAAAAAGAAAAAAAAAGTTAGTTGAACGTTTTTAGATTTTTTTTTTTTTTTGGTGCGCATCTCACGTTTATATACAGTTGTCACTATTGATTTGTACATTAGAAAGTTTTTATCTAATTCTTTTCAAATTTTAGGATAAAAGAAATTAATATATTCACTATTAATAGCATTTGAACAGTTTCTATCTTTACTTATATTTGTACTACAAAGCGTCAACTTCAAGATATTCTAACTTTTGATTGGAAAGACATACATATGTTCATATTCCGTAGCAAAGAATTCTTTCCTCTAATTATATAAAAAAGAAAAACAAAGTAGAAGCGTTATCGACAGATACAACTTCTCCGAGTACTTATGCAAACACACCCCAACAGCTTATTTGGAAAAGTGATCTACCACAAGCGGGCATGTTATGCTGGCATGTTTCATCGTTAATAGTCGGATTTAAATGTTATATTTCATATTAGATACAAATCAATATTAAAATACCATTTTTAAATAAATTTATTGTAGATCTAGTTATAAGTTTTATTTTGAGAGGTAGGAGAAATGTATTTACCGATTTAAAAAACTATGAGTGTCAAATTAAGTAGCAGTGTGTGCCTTGTCCAGCGCTGAACGTTATGTCCAATATTGCTAATATAAACACAATCAATTAATTTACTCTGCTGAAGTATCAGACTAGCATTATTATAAATTATATACATGTAAATATAGGCCTGTATGGTTTTAGAGTTAGAAACTTTCCCTTCAATGATGTCCAATGAGTGACGTCATTAAATTTAGCCATTCTGGGTCTCAGTTGGTCTCTTGGTGTTCAGTGGTCACTTTAACAAAGTGACCAAATGATGAAAGGTCCTGCCCAGCAAATTAATGCCTCTTTCGTAAAAAGATTGAAAAGGCAAATCATCCAGTACTTGTTGCCTAAATTTATATCACTAGGGAGCAATGGTCATTTAAGCAAAAAGATATAACAAAATGAAAACATCAGAAGGCGTTCTCGGTATAAGAGAACAACTTCAGGCGTATCCTAGTCACGGAACACCTGTTCCTGGTGTGACCCCACCATTTAAAAATTCAGTTATTCTGGTAACCCAGAATAACTAGCATTATTTGTTTATCAAAAGCTAATTTATATCTCACAAATCCTGGAAAAATAACTTTATCATCACATCAATATTTCAATTTTATGGGGAAAAATAAAAACTGAAGTAGTAATAGGAGGTTTTACAATCCATCTTGGTTTTAATAACTTCTACAAGACTTTAACCTGTTTCCTTCCTTTTCCAATGTCTGAATTTCAATGTTTCAACACCTTTTAATCTGTCAACAGAAGTTGTTAAATGTGTATTGTAATTTTTATTCTTATATGTAGTTTCTTGTGCTCCACCACAGAGTTTTAAGCCTTTGGAAAATGTGTCTTTAACGAGATCTATCTACAAATGGAAGAGAGAAAATGACCTGCTCACAATTGCCATTACGTACATGCTAGATTTTAATTTTTTTGGATTCTTGACTTTAACAATATCCAAATTTCACGTCTTATGTCAAAATAATGCTCTAGCTTTCTCATAAATATACGAGAACGGCTTTTGTTTTTACTCGTCATAATTTTACCTGCGACCAACAATTTCAAATGTTATACTAAATTTTTTTTTTTTTTTTTTTTTTTGCTAATCCTGATTTTTAAAAAGAAATTCCACTTTTGTGTTGCAATATTTTGTTTAAAAAAAAAAAAAAAAAAAAAAAAAACTTCCTAGGTTTAGTTTAGTGTATTTTCTGATGTTTCCAATTTTTGGGGCATAAATAAAATTGCAAATGAGCATTGAAAATTAAATTACTTTGCATTAGCTGACTGAACTGTACAAAAAAAATCCCATAGATCTGTAAAAATGATTTTCTATATGAAACTTTTTATCAGTTTGCGATTTTTGGAATAGAGTTAATGTAAATTAATTTGAACAGAGTTAATTCTACAGAAGCTCCAAATTTGTTTTTTGTAAACAATATATATATATATATATATATATATGAAAATTCAAAGTGTACAGAATAAGGGGTGTTAGATTAGCAATGTTGAAACGCATCAAAATATATTTCAACCCTTGAACCATATGCTAATATGATAAAGAAAAAGAAAAAAAGAACGAAGACAACTATAATGTTCATCAAATATAAGTTTTAATAAAAATTTCAAAAATGGGTCTCGGTGACCTAATAAAAACATGACTACCAAAACATGCATATATTTAATGATTTTGCATATCACAACTTTTTAAAAGCCTTTCTCACAAAATATACAAAGTTGTATATGTATAAAAAAATAAAATTACATTAAAATCCATAATACAATATTTTATAACTTATGTAAATTAGACATCACATTTACTAGTGTTAATTTCTGAGAATACAACATGCAAATGAGCGTATTTCAATGAATTCTATTAAAATGTACATGAATTTAGGAAATTTTTGAAGTGTCGGTGCTTGTTGGTGATGTTTTAAACTAACCAATTTCAGGTGAAAACATACCGACATGTGATGACAAAATTAGTATTAATTCAGAAAATCTATAAAATGATCAAGTAGAAGATGCATCAACAAAAATAATCACTCACAATTATGTTGACATTTAGTGTTTAAAAATGGCTAATTCTTAAGTTTGTGATACTGAATTGGTTGCAAAACTCTTTCACATTAAAATATAAGTAACACAAATTTATTTTACTTTTTACAGGTTTTGTAAATTATACTGATTTTGATATGATACATATGTAATGTTTTCACCTGAAATGTGTTGGTTTAAAACATTACATTCTACACAAGTACCTTAGTATTTTTAAATATTTACTTTGTCATTTAATGAAAAGAAAATAGATTTTCCAAGTGTTCCTAATATAATCTTAAATTGTTATTTGAAAAAGGTTGTAAATAAATACTAAGGGTAAATAAACAAAAAAGTAAATAAATGAAATCTGAGTTACGGTAAAAACTAACTGTTTAATTTTCTTACTAAAAACAAATTCTATGACATGACTAAATCCACCATAATGAATTTGGTAAAGTCAGCCATTTTAATATTTTGTTTGTAGAATAAATAAACTAACATTACTTTGACCGCTCAAAATCTTGCAGGAATTTGTAAGTATTTAAATGGTGCCTGGAAAAATAGGCAATTATGGAATAAATAGATTGAAAATAAATTTTAGAAGAGTTCTTGAGGATATAGTTTTTAAAGAGTTCAGTCATCCCAACCTCCATAATATATAATCTTTAAATAGTAACTTTTTTTCTTTTTTTTTTTTAAATTATTGTAAGAAAAATTTTCAGGTATTTCATTAAAAAAAAAAAAAAAAAAAAAGTTTTTAAAAGGTAATTAAATAAGATTTAATACATCATAATGCGGCTGTTTCTTCATAAGTAAACAAAATGAAGTGATTGATATGATTTGAGAGAGAAAAAAAAAAAAATTTAAGCAACATGTCCACCAGCCATTCAAACACTGAATTCATATTTTCAAGCATATTTTTTTTTTTAAATTTCATGACAAGAAATAAAATTTAATACCAATCAATTTCATCCAAAACTAGCTGAATCTGTTGTCCAAGATTCTTTTAACTTTGTTAACTACACTGTTTGAAAGTTAATTGAATTATTATATGGTTTAGTCAAAATTATTAATTGAATTGAACTGTTTATAAGACTATATAATTTCCTTAAGATAATATTTTAATCTCAACTTATTAAATTATTAAATCTTTGATAGTTTAAGTACTTTTAAATTCCTAACAATTATAAAGTATAATTTATTTCTTCTTTTTAACTATATTTACAAAAGATATGCATTATGATAGAATTTTAATGTATCGTTCTTTTTGAATCAAGGAGTTCAAAGAGGGCAAACATAATGCGCCAAATAATTGTATATAGATAGTAAAAATGTTTAAATTAAACTTCAACTTAGTACAATACATGTAATTTCAAGAAAAACATGCCCTTCCTGTTATAAATCATGCAATACGTGCCATTTTAACAAAATGGAGTTCCACGGGGTGCCACCATTTTTTTTACCCAAGATAAGTATTAAACCCCCACCCCACCCCACTCACTCCATTATTATGTTATTAATGTTAACTCTAAATATCGTTATACTTTTAATTGTATATAATTGCTTATGAAGGAACTGATCTAATCATTTGCTTTATAAAATTGGAAAAAAGTGTAGGAAAGTTGCCACAGCTTTTTTAAATGTTTTCATTTAATGAAAATATTGTTGGTTCGTTGGATTTTAGTGTAGCAAGGTATGATATGAAAACAAACGATTCTTAGTCATGTAAACTACATTTTGTATTAATGTTATCAATTGCTACATCAAAAAAATTAGCAGACTTAATAAAAAGTATCATTGGTTTGAGCATACTAAATTAGGAGATGAAGAAATGAACGAATCTCTTAGTGAAAGAGTTGTCACCATGACAAATTGTAAAAAAAATGCTTTTAAGTCTATAGAATGGTTGTGAAGTCAATTTTCAGTCAATACTGTATTCCATAATAGCTAAATTTTCCTAAATTCATTTCAATTATTAAATAGGTCATTTAAACCGGTTTTAAAATTTTATGCATTAAAATATTGAAAGATTTTGAAGCTTTATATAATTTCATAAAGACATCTAAAAATGAGTCAAATTTATAACAATTTCATTCAATAATTTCATGACCAAACAATATTCTAATTTTGATTAAAAAAAAAAACCACAAGGAAAAAACTTTGCTAATGCGAGAGATACAAGTTTGGGATCAAATTGATTTATTCTTAATTATACATTTGTCATGAAATAAATCTAATTTACTTTTGGAAAATTTAATTCAGGTTTTGACTAAAGTAGTTTTAGTTAAAAAAATAAAATCTAATTCGCTTTTTTAAAAAATTCTAGAACGAACACTTAGAAAAATTTATTTTATTTGCTTGAAAACAAAATAAATATTTACTTGTGTATGTTTGTAATGTTTAACGATTATTTAAAACTATAGGAGAGAGAGTGTAAACCAAAATCTCCTGCTCAACGTTCCTAAAATCTATTTTCAATCATATTTACTGAATTTTCAAAGCACCAATGTACAGCTCTATCTAATATCAAAATTTCCAATTTAAAATGCCTTAAATTGATAAATTTTGGTTAAACAGCAAATCTATTAAAAAGTTTTTTTCTGAACATTTCTTAGAGTTTAGTTACATTAATGAATAAGAGTCAATAAAACAAACATCAAAATTCAAAAACAAAATGTTTAAATACCTTTATTCCACTTTCATACCAATAGACGTAAAACAGAAAATCAATTTTTGAATTCAATGAATTCTCCAAAAATAGTATAAGGATATTGGTGTTCACCAATGTTAAATTCTTTTGGTTAGTATCAGCTTCATATCAGGAAGAGGAAGGAAAGAAAACGAATTAAAAAAATAAAATTATCACCAATATTTGTTTACAAAAGTAATGAGGACCCATAATTCCAATTAAAAGAAAAGTGAATTAAAAATTCAAGATATGAGAGAGAGGGATTATCAATAAATAAAAATCAAAGTTTTCATGCTTAAAAGCTTTAGATAAAAAAAAAAAAACAATAAAAAAATAATTACATTGAGCAACTTTGTTCAAAATAAAACTTAAACTATAAAATATTTAAAAACAAAACAACTAAGTTATAAAAATTTGCAACTATGACCAAAGATCTCTGTAAATAGAAAAAATATTTGATCATATTTAAATGGACATACATCTTCGGCGGCCTGAAGGTTTTCTTTTGCATTAAATGGCCAGTAAAGGACAATTCAATATATTCAAAGAATTATATTAAAGTACATAACATAAAATATGGAAACATTTCAGTTTCTTTTATACATTTTTGTATATAAGTCTGCAAAACATGGAGAAAAAAGAAAATTAAAAACATGGCAATCTTCAAATATAATAATGCTGGCAAAACAAGTAGGCACAAGCAAGCTGTTGCGAGAGGGGGGGCACACAGCAGTGCAAACTGGTATTCTTCTGATAAAAACCTTTGGTAAAAATTTAACACTGTGAAAAGCCTTTGTATAATCACTTACAATATGATGAACTGGTATATCATTGCAATATTTCAATACAAAAAGTGAACAAAAACTAGAGAATGGCAGAATATAAAAGCATATGCCACCATATGTCTTCCACACCAAAACTGGTCAACAGAACAAAGCGACCTCAAGTCTGGCAAAAAGGTGAAAAAATAGGAACTATAAAAACTGAAAAAAAAAAAAAAAAAAAAAAATTTTTTTTTTTTTTTTGCATTTTTGCATGTATACATATGTTCTTTTTAAAATTTATTTTTTAATAAATAATTTTTATGTAATATATCTCTCTCTATATATATATATATCTATATAAATGATATATGGATCAAATCTGTTCAAACCAGCAAAATATATTACAGAATTATAAATGCCAGGCCTAAGATGGTGGTGTTGCTGTTCATAATTTTTTTTTTTCTTGCCAGGAATCAAAATATTTTATGGATTATTAGAAAAAATAACATTGCAAAATATTAAATATATAGTTGTATATGAAAAGTGTGGTCAAATAGTAAAGTATTTCAAAAATAATAAACAGATACAAAAAACAAAAACACATATGAGCTTAAAAATGTATAACATTACATAAGGCATGAAACAAAATTGGGCAAATGACTTTACTTGAGGCACATTCATATGTAAAACAAATCTATTTACTTTTGGGAGAAAAATCAAATGTCAGTACAGGATAACATTTACAGATCTGTGTGGTGAAAGATATTTTTGATGAAATGAAATACATTGAAAGAAAAAAAAAAAAAACTATCATAGCAACTATATATATATATATATATATATATATATATATATATAAGTCTCAAAATATTCAAGGAGATTAAAAAAATAATTTGTTAAAATTTGAAATTTCCTGTTAAAGCTTTAAATATATTTTTGTATGTATTTTTTTAATATTTGCATTTTAGAGATTGAAAATATTTTATGCACACAAGTCATTTTGAGCCCAAATTTGTTAAAAGCAAACTTTTATGCAACGAAACACATTGATAAGACCATTGTTCACAGTAAGTCTTCATCACTGTCCAGGACAACATAGTATGGACTGGGAAATCATGTTCTATATCTTTGATAAAAATCAAAAATAAAATGGAGATAGGTTAATAAAAAATGAATACAGGTAGTAACAGAATAAAAAATATAAAATGTATTAAAAAAAAAAAAGGGGGGGGGGAACAATGTAGAATAAACTTTAAAAAGTCTTTGGGAGAATTTTTAACCAAAGATTCAAGATTGAAAATAAAATTTAAAAATTATTCAAAAGAAAAAAAAATCCTTTTGATTGGTGTAAAAATGAATAAAAAAATAAAATGCTGAGGAATCTCTACAAATTTCACACAATAAAAAAAGCAGCAATTAAAAATAGAATTCAAAAAAGACAAAACCTACAACTCGTGTTACAAATATTTAAATACCCTTCTCAAATATTCTCACATAAAGTATTTAAATTACAGTAGTTACATTTTTGTAGTGTGTTCTTTTTGACAAACCCACATACATTCAAATACAGACAATACAGATATTTAAGCACCAACTGGATAAAAAAAATCCCTGGGGAAGTGAAGGGGAGCTGAATTATTATTTTTACAGCCACCAGAGATTTGAAGATATTTTTCTCCACAAAAGATACAATATGAAAGTGGCTTAAAAACAAAACAACCTTGTTATACTGTTTCCACCCCCTATGGTGCATCTTTGGAAACGGATATATTTTTTTATTGCCCAAATATAAAATAAAAATCCACTGAATTCCACTAATTTTCCTCAACGCCAAGGATTCACCTCTGAGGATAAAACTTTTCCAATGTACTTTTGATAAGATTTAAATATAATCATACGGTTCTATACAAGTAAACCAGTTTCTTGCCAAGAGGAAATAATTCTTAGAACCATAAATGACATAAAAACGATTTACAAATTAAAGGGAAATATCAACAGATGTTGCATCGGTACATTGAGTTTTCTTTTGTAAAAATAAAATGTGCATGTGACACAAGAATTTAATTAAAAGATAACCAATATCAATAATAGAGGTATTATTTAGCCCCATCCCTGTTTTGAGATTTTGGACCTGAATACTTGAGTGTGATGGAATTAATTCAGAAGGAGGCAGTTTCTGAACATTACATAGAATTAATGAAATTAAAAAAATATATCATTAAACCACATAAATGCAAAATCTTAACTCACGGCATTAAGATGTCTAAAATATGAAGAAGGAATTTGTTTACTGCCCTCTAATACTTCAATAAAAATTACACCATTTCTTGAGGAAAAACATGTTCTCGGATTGATTTAACATGCCACTATTTCTCAAAGATTTTTTGTTTTATTTATACAGCATGTTTTTTTTTTGTTTTTTTTTTTTATATATTAAAGCAGATTAATAGAAACTATAATTCCTTTTTTATCTAAGGACAATCCCATTTAATACCGTTTTTTTTTTTTTGTCAAGCGTTTTTTTTGTTTTTTTTCACCAAAAAGGTTGGGACTATGCCAAAACACAATTATCTTTTACTTTATGTAGAAACACTGGGCAATAAACATTTTAAAGAGGAAAAGTAATGGTGAGAAGAAAAAAAATATGTATAAACTAAAAATCCTCGTTGTTTCCTTATACAACTGAAACCAGATTGTCCTGAAGAACTGGGATATTTTTTTTTTGTAATTTTTTTTTTTTTTGTAATTTTTTTAATATATATTTTTAATAGTATTTTGTTATACAGTATGCTCAAAAGGGAGCATCTCCCAACTCATTAAACTGGATACAAAAAATTTGCAGATAAAATATACATCCTGTATGACAAAAAAAATAGCAAATAAAAATAAACTAAATGTAGATTTTGTGCCAGATTTGTGCTTTTTTGTTTCAACATGCTGGCCTTGTAAATATGTGAATGGTATAATCAATATGAAAAAAATAACAGAACAAGTATTCAATAAATTTGAGAAATTAAAAAGTTAAAATTTATCAAAGAAAAAATATTGGTGTGGGATTATCCTACCCCACTTTATTACAGTAAAAAATAAATGGGAATAAAATAAGTTTTCAACAAGATTGTTTTTTGGGGGTTGAGGAGGAGGAGGAGGAGAGATTTTGATTATTGATTTGGTGGGAAATGATGAACATGACAATATATAAATTTTAAGTGAGCAAACCTTGCTTCTATGCTATAACCCCCCCCTACACACACACGATTTTACTAATTTCACAAATCTACCAATGAAATTATTTAGCCTTTTTAAATACGATTTGCCTAGATAAGATTGCAAAAAATAATTTGAGAAAATAGAGGTACATTTAGTTACATATTTCTCAACTACTTTAAAATCAACTTGTAATAAAAATTACATTTCGAGTTTCTCCCCTCAGATTATCAAGGGTCCAAGTTAATGGAATAGATTAAAAATGGTATAGGAAAAGTGGCAGAACTTGCACAATAAGAGCTTATGCAGCATCCTAAAAATCAAAAATATATTTAAGAAAAAAATCTAATTTAGTGAAATTTGAAGGATCAAATTAGAATTTATTTTAAGGCAGTGTTTGAGTAATGAGTAAAAAAATTTTTTAAATAAACATCTGCCGTAGAGCATATTTTGGTAAGAAAATAGATAAAAGCAATGGAATAAATCTAAAATTTACCAAAACTGGTTTTATTTTATATTGAAGAATATATAGTGGAAACTATCTTAACATTCTGAAATATTTAGTTATTTTAAGTCACGTTTTCCCAATTTTTTTCATTTGTGTCGTAACTTAAAACCACATTTAAAATTATTTTTTTTAATTCTTGTGCAAGCTGAAGATGAAACAGTTAATCACATGGTCGCAGATAATGGGAGTTAACATTAAAATAAAATTTATTTCAATGCAAATTTAAATGGCTACAATAAAGAAAAATGATCCCTTAAGGCACAGCAAAATTTTGTCATGTAAATTTGAGGTGACTAGAATTAAGCAATTTGTGAGATTTTATTTATATATATATATATATTAGTTTTGTTTTTTACTTGGGCATAATACAAGAGGTATATATTTTTAATTAAATTTTTTTTTATAGAAAACCTCCTCTGATTTAAAAATAAAGTGTAAAAAGGGAAAACTTTGGTCTTGCAATGGAACAAGAGTTTAGGCATATAATACCATATTTCCAATGTAAGTAAAAGTTTGGATTAAAAAAAAAAAAAAACAGGAAATAACAAAAACTACCTGAAGTAAAAAAAAAAAAAAAAAAAAAAGTCTTTTTGGGAAATTAGATACTTCTCAGTCAGACCATTTACCAAATAAAATATATATTTTGGAAATACTAAGTTTTCTTTATTAAATTTTTTTTTAATAAGCATGAGATGTTTAATGATTGTGACATGCTAAAATCTGAATATCACTAAAACTTTGACACGATGCAAGTAGATAGTTGAGAAATTAAACGATCTGACTAGAATAGTTATTCACAACAGGTAGTCCTTAAAAAAGAAAAAAAAAAATGGAATTTTCCTACCAATCAGTTCAGTTTAAAAATATCCCTTTCACAAACCGGTAATAAAATTGGTTTTATTCTTGAATTCAAATAATTCTAAAAAAATTCTAGACTCAAAAATTAGCATAAGGATACAAATTGTTTCCAATAGCCCTACAGGAGGAAATTTAAGATTTGCAAAAATGTCATAATTCAACTAGAAACTAAGAATAGTCATACTAGAAATTAATTTTTTTTTTAAAAAAAGAAGTCCGACATGCAATTCCAGGATTTTTGAAAGGGAGAGATAGAAAATAAAAAATACATCCAATTAGTCCTCAGCTTCTAAGCTCAGACAATAGTTCTATTAGCACAACCGTACATTTATATATGGAAGAACAGAATCTACAAATGAAACTGCATTTTAATTACAGGTAGGACAGGTCTTTATAACTAATATACGATTTTAGATATATGTATAAACACTTTAAAAAAAAAAAAAGTATCTAATGTCAAGATCTATATTTCTAGGGAGCCATTGTTTAAGCCTGAAAAGGAAATACTAATGGGAAACAAAATTTGGTCCCATCATAAAAGTTTACAAAGTTATTAAACAGAAATCTTGACACCTACGGGTTATAAAATTTGGAATTAATATATTATCCAATTATAAAATTAAAAACGAATGACACCATGCATACTTTTTGTATTCCATTAGCTTTATAAAGGGTAATATATCACTCTAAATACAATTCCAGTGATAGGGGAATGGTAGGGAGGGGGGTGGGGCAAATACTTAAATATATATTTTACTCCTATCCCTGGGTATATTAAAATAAATCTAGGAGATATACAAATATTCTGGAAGTAATTTACCTAGGGACGGAGATTATCTTCAATGGCAACAACAAAGTAGTTTGACATTACATTCTGGCAGAATAAATCTACTTGTCAAAGGAATTTTGCACTTCCTGTAGGGTATTAAACAATTGATAAACTTCCTGTAGGGTATTAAACAATTGATAAACTTCCTGTAGGGTATTAAACAATTGATAAACTTCCTGTAGGGTATTAAACAATTGATAAACTTCCTGTAGGGTATTAAACAATTGATAAACTTCCTGTAGGGTATTAAACAATTGATAAACTTCCTGTAGGGTATTAAACAATTGATAAACTTCCTGTAGGGTATTAAACAATTGATAAACTTCCTGTAGGGTATTAAACAATTGATAAACTTCCTGTAGGGTATTAAACAATTGATAAACTTCCTGTAGGGTATTAAACAATTGATAAACTTCCTGTAGGGTATTAAACAATTGATAAACTTCCTGTAGGGTATTAAACAATTGATAAACTTCCTGTAGGGTATTAAACAATTGATAAACTTCCTGTAGGGTATTAAACAATTGATAAACTCGTGTTTGAAGTCTGATGAACAATGAACATTTTCTATGATTTAAATTTTCCTAAATTGCTTTAAATAAAAAACTGATGGCAGCAGAGTAGATATTTGTAAAAAGCTGATATATTAAGACGAGGCAAAAATCTAAAGGAACAAACAGTGAGAAATGGTCACTAATGGCCATTTTTTTTTTTTTTTTTTTTTTTTTTTTTTAAATTTATTTGATTTTAATATCCAACAGAATATAATAAGCATGCAAATACCATAGGATTTAAAAAAAAAGGTTGTGGGGAATTGTCAAATGGAAATATATCAAAGTTAGGAATTGCACTTACTAAATTCCTAATTCAAAATTAATACAAGCTTGTTTAGACAATGACAGCAAAAAATTTTTTTATAAAGAAAATGATAGACAAAAATCTGAAAGTCTTGAGAAAAGAACTTTCTCTTACTAGTCTGTATAATCAACATCTGAAAATATTAAAAAATAACTATGTATATGTAAAGCTTTATTTAGACCATTTTATAAATATAAATAAACTACAAGTTTAAATAAACGAAGGAAATATGCCCTACCCCAAAACAGATTTATATAAATTATGTACAACTATAGCAAAACATGAAAGATTTTTTTCTCTTGCACTTGAAGAGTAAAACCTGTCCTCCTGTTATTTCTATTGTTATGCATGCAGACTCTTGTCAAGCAATACACACACGTAATATCTCTTAACTTCCAAAACTTAAATATGATGGAGGGAAGCAGTTAAGCAGTCCATATTAACTCTGGTAAAAGATTGTGCCTTGCAGCACTTGTGTCAGCAGTAAATTGGTAAGGATTGGAGAATGAATCTTACAAAAACAAAAAAACTCTTTAACAAATGTAAGCACTTAGTGATGCTTAGGACAAAACTATACCAGAATTAATTTGGCAGTAAATAAATACAAAAAATACACATAGTTCTAAGTAATATAGAGAGTGTTTAAAACCAAGACATGGTGATTATTCTTAGCAAGCGTAACAATATAACCTTCCGATGTTATCTTCAAGCCACAACAACGGCTGACTTTCACGTAGGGACATTCAAATTCTCCAATTAAGGATCCATCTGACTGGAAAACAGCCACATGAAATCGATTTCCATGGCTGTCTCCAACAAGCACATCACCTGCATCACTAATATCAATTCCATTTGGGTAATTTGTGATACTTTCGCACCCAATGCGTCGTATAAATTGTCCATCTTCATTAAAAACAACAACACAATGACCCTGGTGAAAAAAAAAACAAAAACAAACAATCAAATAACTACAAATAAGCACAATACTTATTTCAAGTTACTTTAATTTTACAATCACATATCAGTTGTAAGGTTAGTGATTGATTTTGTTAGTGTGATATTGATTATGAATAAGGACATTTCTAATTTAATTACTTTGATTTTAAGATTAGTTCTGTTTTGCAACATTGTTTTATTTCCCAGATTTAGAATTTGTATTCAAATTCTGAGATTGACTTGATTTTCAAAAATTGCCAGATGTTTTTTTTAAATTGCAATTGAAAATTAAATGGATTTCTTTTACATTTAAAAAGATAAATACTTATCAAAATTTGTAGCAAAATGTTAATTTTTATTTATATGAATAAGCGAGATTTTGTTGTTTTGCAAAGCTATAAATAAAAGGCTTCAAATTTATATTTCATGTAGAGAAATTTCCTAAGCAATAGGAAGCTGATAAAGCCATCTAGTAAAATAAAGATAAAATAGTTATAAAAATGAATTTATAGGAATATTTTTAATTACTGTTATAAGATTGTTTCCTCAAATTTTATTAAAAGTTGAAATAAACATTTAAAGGTAAAATAATCTAATTTAGAAGTTTGCATTTCATAAAAAAATAAATAAATAAATATTTACAAAATTTATGCCCTTAATTTAGATAAATTTCTGATGAAAAATCTTACCTTAAAATCACAGACAAAATACTCTTTGCCACTTATAGCAATGTCAGATGGTTCTCTCATATAATCACTGCAGTCAAACCATTTAATAAGATCGCCCGTTTCTGCTATGCAGAATAAGGTTGGAGAAACACTGTCAACAGCAACAATGTGACCTGCAATATATAAGGAATAAAAATTTAGACAGCTAACCATAAAATTGTAATTCAAATGTAATCATAGTTTACTTATGTACAAATGCATAGGACAGGAAATGTAACAATGGACAATTAGTCATTAAATTACTAAACTATAACTTATGATTTGTAAATCTTTCTATTCATTTAAACTTCCTTCCCAATTTTAAATTTGAATTATCACTACCGCATAATTATCTTTCTGCCTAGGTCACAATAACCTCACCTGACCTATATTTACCTGTTCTTTAAATAGATTGATTAAGTTTGTTTTGTCTGCCTCTTCCCACCCCCTTTTTCTCTCCTCTTCTGTTCAATTTTTTTTCTCCTCGGCTTCTTATTCTTCTTTTATTATTTTTCATTTCTTTTTCATTCCCCTCCTCTCAACGTCAATCTTTATTGCTATTCTTCCAGTTTTCATTTCCTTGCCTGAAATTGTTTTGCTATGACTTACCTCCATTTTTTTTTTCTTTTATATTTTAAAAACTATAATTTTTTATTTCTCCGTAATCCGATGTATTTTTTGGAAGCAGGAACGTACCCTGGACATTTGTAATTCTGTATCCTGTTTTTATGGATTCTCAATGGACTTTATTGGGTTTAAAAAGTGTCCTTCCTGGATTTTACCTTTTTATTCAATGGATTTCCACCATATGCGTTTATACTTTAACTTTTTTTCCTTGTTTCTGCTTTTGTAATTATTATGAACTTTTAAAAAACAGTTTTATGCAAATATAATTCAATTCATCTTTGTAGTTTTTTTTTTTAATGCACAAATCTGCAAAATTTATTTTATATTTTGCAAACCTTTCCTTTGATAATTGCATTTTTTGAAAGTCTGCAGAATAAGGTCTTTGTATTTTATCTGGACTCCTTGTAGGATCATTAAAAATTATGTATACCTTCTTTACATTTTTTTTGTTGAGAATTTGAATTAGTTTTCAATAAAATTTTTCTATTATATAAGAGATGGAAACGAATGAAACTAATTTATATTATCCAGCATTGCTTTGGGAATTTTTATTCCACTTAAAGAGTTTTTTAATGGGATTGACAGTTAAAATTTAATTACAGTATTGTTTGTTCATCAAATTAGCAATTGAATCAAATTGTTATAAAACTAGAATTGTTAATGTTAACGTCTATAAAAATCATTGCATGTAGAATAATAGTGCTAAAACGCTCAATGTTTTAAGACAATTTCTTAATTGTAAAGTTTTTTATAACTTCCTATTCAACAGTTTACGAGCTTTCAAGGGGTGAAAAAGGAAATCATTTTTTTTTGTGTGTGTGTGTGCAACTATCACAAAACTGTATTTTGGTGGGTTTAATTTTGTAAGTTTTTGTACGATGATTTTTAAGATGCATTTTTTTATTTTATGCTATCAGATTTTTGCTTTCTATAACTATTTGAAGTAAAACATTAAGTGATGTTGACAAATTGATAAGTTGCACATTAAAAAAAAAAAAAAAAATAGTTCAAAACTCTTAAAAGTGGAAGAACCTATTTTTAGCAAATAAATGTTACAATATAACGATTTGAAGGAGACTAAAGAATCGTTTTATGGTTATTTAAAATCGTAAAACTAAGTAGCTACAAATTTATTTCCATCTAAGACTAATCTACAATTGTCTGCAATATCAATCTAGTTCTGGGTTCTGCTCAGTGACCCAAGTGGTCAAATCTTATAGCATGTGAGAAAGAAAGCAACTAATACATGATCAATACATTTGGAGTTGAAAGTCATGCTAAAATATTGTGAGGTTTTTACTTAGCTACAAATCTTTTGACATTCAGAAGAGACGAGAATTTTTTTTTTTTTTTTTTTTACCTTGTTGAGTAATGGCTAACCCAGCAACTATATCGATGTATCGTATGGCAATTTTCTTTATAAAGTGTCCATTTTTTGTAAAAATCTGCATTCTGGAACGTTCATTTCCTCGGTCACAAACAACATATTTTCCAGTATTTCTCATTACAGCAACTTTTCGTGGATACCATAATTGACCCTCTTCTCTTCCTGGAGGAAAAAAAAAAAAAAATTTTTTTTTAAATTACAAAACATACAAAATCAAAATTAACTTCATAAAAATAAAGACAAAACCAGTTTAACATCCACCAAATGCATACTACTATACGTGAATGTCAAAATTCCTTTAAGTATGGTGTTTAAGAATATTTATCCAAGACAATTCTATTCAAAACTTAAAAAAATTACCAGGAATACCAAATTGGTATTTGAAGTCTCCATTCTTTTCAAAAACCTGAATACGGTGATTGTTAGTATCTGCCACAATGATATCTTCTTCTAATCCAAGACAAAATCCATGAGGAGAGTTGAATTGTCCTTTTCCAGGGCCCAACTGACCAAACTTACACCTAAAAGAATAAATGGGTGTACATGAGCAAAATTAGACGGATCCTATGGCAAGTAGATATGTAATAAATGGAGAGATAATTGGTATCATCAAAGCACTACAGGATTTCTTCATATATAATACGTTCTCATGCAGAGTAAAAAATCTTGATGTAAGCACATCCTGCCATATGTATTCAGGGAACTTTACAAATGTACAGAGAACATAAAAGTGATTAGAGTGAAATTCAAGGAGCAGGCATACACACAAATCTCCAGACTATGAGCAGTTTGGTATTATTAATTCGAAAAGAAAAAAAAAAATTTGAGTTCAGAACTATAGAGATGAATTATTTTTTTTCTTTGCTAACACAAGGAATATGAATTTAGATAAAGTAATTTACAGCTATTATTAGCAGATTTATTAAAGATAAAAAGGGATAAAAAATAAAAAATTGACCATAGCTTACCTGATCTGCATAGGACTCATCTTATTACACCTGCGTACAGGATATGGTGGAGGAGCATTTGGTGAAAAAGAGCTATTTGAAACACTTGATGTATTTGAGAGATTACCTGAAAATGTTAAGATATAATTATTAATTTCTTATCAAGAGATTCAAAATAGAAACAAGTATAGTATAAGAATATACATACCTCCTGCTACTAAATCAAGTTCAGAATCTAAAAAAATAAAATAAAACAAATGAATTTTGGTGCATTTTTAGAATAATGAAAATAGAAAATCTAGAAATTCCATTAAAAACAATGTTATCTACTTAATTGTCACAATAACATTACTGCATTACAAACATTTTCACGATTCATTGATCCATCATTATGGCTTGTAACTTAAACAATTTTGGAATCTTTAAATAAAACCTTAAATTTTTCTTTGAAAGCAATTTTTATTAATTTATCATTTTCCATAATTTTTGGATACGTTACTAATTTTAACATGACAATTAGATAACATTGTTTTAGTTGAAATTCAATGTTCTGATTTTTGTTTTTATTTTGAACGAGCGCATTGTCAATTTACAAAATTTCTAGTTAATTTATGCTGATTTTAGTTTGATTTTTACTACGATGTATTTATTAATAAGCAAGACTGATAACGTGTTTAAAAAAATAATCTTTGAATAAAAAGTAATTAGGTGGATTTTAAAAGAGAAATATATTTCAAAAGATTGAAATGTAAATGTTTTCATTCTTACCTGATGTGGTTATGGAATTGACATGGCTGAGAGTATTTATAACATTAAGGCCTCCAAGACCACTCAGATTTCCAAGGTTGGTCATCACATTATTGTGTGGTATTTGTCCAAAGAGTCCTACCAACGTGTCAAAATTTGTTGATTGAACGGGTGAGGTTGCAGCAGTTGGACTAAGGAGACTAGCCAAGTGAGTGTCAGTTTGAGACACGGGGGTTTCAGTCCTGCTATTTTGTGTAACATGTCCGTTAATGCCACTCATACCTAGCGCAGGAACCATGTGCTCATTTAAAGTCAACGAAGCTAGATTAAAAGATAAAATTAATTTTAGTCTAGGTTAAATTCAAGTTACATAATGAAATTAAAAACTTAAATTTCAGTCTAAAATCAAAGTTGTATAAATAACATACCTAGATTAAAATATAAAATAAAATTTTAATCTAGGTTAAATGAAAATGCTAAAAATACTGAAATTGTTAATAAAACCTCCAAAATATAGAGATAACTTACCATGACCATTGAAAGTAGCATTTCCAAGCTTTGCCAGATTTGTTAAATTAAAAAGAGGAGCACTTGGTGCACTATTTGTACTGGCTGCATCGACAGAAATTCCGCTGTCAGACATAGCAGGACTGTGTGAACTGCGTGACAAACTATTTTCTGGAATATTATTGGCTCCAGTGATAGCAATACCAATCGGAGAGGAATCAGAAATGCGCAAGGGATTAACAAGAGAGCCACAACCGGTTATTGGTACAGGATTTACAGTGTGAAGACCAGTGGTAGATACTTGTGGTAAATCAGGACTGAGAACACCAGATGGTAAACTAAATGCCTCATTCTCAAAAGAAGAATGGAGTGAAGACATACAAGGATCAACCTGGAGTAAAGAAAAATTTTAAATGAATATTAGCAACACTTTATGCACAAATTAAAACATTAAATATTCATAGGAAAAGACCAAGTTTATTAATGTTAATTGATGGCTAAATCGATCTTAGAAGAATGGGTTTTAATGAGAAAAGATTATTTTTGGAGTTGAGGTTATGCAGGGATTTTAACAGACATGGTTAAACTGAATGATTTCAGACAGGTGTGCCCCACCCTTTATATAGACTTCATGTTAATTTCTGGACACTTTCATCTTTCAGCTAGATTTGTTAGGATTGCAATACTAATTATACTATTATATTGTGTATATATTAGTATATTGATACATGTAAAAAAGAAAAAGAAAAAAGTCACATTGCTAATTGCATCATGTCAAACTCAAATGCTAAATTCTATAATCAAAATTAATATCCATACAAAAGTAAGGAGTACTAATTAAATAAAAATCCAACTAGCTTCTTAAAAAAAATTTTTTTCTTCACATTACTAACAATTAAGAGCCAACTTTTTATACAATAGTAAATGTTCTGAGATTTAATTTTTTTTTTACATAAACAAGTCACCATTTATGAAAGCCAATTTATTTGACTAAATAAATTGGCTTTCATAAATGGTGACTCATTAATGCTGTGTCAAACATTTTACTATCTTTTTCTCATCTTTTAAATTTCTAAAAACAATCATGTTAAACTTAATTCCAATAATATACATAATCTTTTCAGTCAATTCAAAGAAATCTTTCTGCACTTTTACTTTCGTTTGAATTGTATATTTTTTCTTACAATAAACTAGATTTCTATATTTAACAGACACTCAACACGGCTTTTCCTAGTCAATCCTAAAAAGAAATTTTTTTACCCAAATCTAACACGTGAAATTGAACTTCCAGTACATTTTTCATTAGATATCTCCTGAAAACAGTAGTGACCATCAATGAGTTCATGAAAGATTGTTATAACTCTTCAATTTCTTTTTTTTTTTTTTTAGGGGACGACAAAATAATCAGAAATTTTAATATCTTTTAATGATAAAAAAGTACATATTTGTTTTTACACTCACCAGCAGCCTTAGATATAAATAAATATGCAAATTAGGAATAAGTTAAAATAATATACACTTGTAATTTGCACTGTTAGATGTGCAAGTTGTGCCGATGATAAAACATCTGGTGTCGCTGGGATGATAAAAAACATATGCTGATCTAAGTAAAAAGGCCAAGAAACCATTTGTTAAACATTTGGAAAAAACCCAAATGGAGAGAAGAAAAAAAAGAAAAGAAAAAAAGTCTTGTATTATCTTTCAATGAGAGTGAATAGTATAGAGTTATGTTGTCATAAGACCATCCTCCCAGGAATTATCTACTCTTGGAGGGGGGGGGGGATCTACCCAGATATTACATTCTTTTGAAGGTGTAATGTGTTCTGTTGCCATACAGCCATTCTACTTTTCTCATTTATATTTGAGGTTGAGAGTCTAGTATCTGTTGGTGCTCTGATACCATACTACCAGGCATTACCTTATCCTTCTATAAGGAGATCTCACCAGGCATTATCTCCCCCTTCAGGGCTAGTATGTATTTTAGTCATTTCTTGTGTGGGTATCAATATAGTATCTGTTCGTTCCTCATGATACCATTTTCCCAAGATTATCACCCATTTTGTTGGTGGGGTGGGGGGAAGAAGAGGGAGGGAAAAAAGAATGTAGTATCTGTTGTGCTATCATAACACCCTCACAGGCATTAGCTCTTTTTTTTTTTTGGGGGGGGGGGGGGGGTAGTATAGATTTGTTTACCATGAACAAGTACATTATCATTTTCAGCTCCAAATGACTTAGGCCTTAATAGAACATCATGGGAAAAAGATAAAATATCAGGACCTAAAAATGATCTAAAAACAACACGGTCTCTGAAAAAACATCGGTTGTGATAAGAACTGGCTTAATAAAAAAAGTATCAGAAATACTTAGAAGCAATCCCTGGAAGACCAAGCTGTAATCAAATACAGATAGCAACCACAAAGGGAACATCTATTCTTAAAAAGAGCTTTTAAATACAAATCAAAATGTTAGCCCCATGATCTCTTAAAACTAACTGAAGTCTATATAATAATAAAAAAAAGCTAGAAAACTTTTGTCACTGAAAAGAGCATATATTTGTCAATTAACGATTCCACAACTTTATATGAAGACAAAAATGATGTAAAATTGTTTTGCTCAGGGAAAGGGGGTGTCCTGGTACGAGTATTGTAATAACATGTAAATGAAAGCCTTTTCCATCTATCCTAATTATATCAAAATGGTTATTTGATTCTAATGATGAAAGACTTTAAATTATATATACTAGACTACCTGTGACCTGTTGGGTCAGTATGTTATATTAGCTATGGAATTAATGTATAAGCCTAACACTTGTGATGTAAAAGTTTTTTGTGACAAAAACATTTCTATGAAAGTATATTAAAATGAAAAAAAAGCATATAGATTTCTAGGAGTCGTTCTGTTTATTATAATTTTTTTTTTTTTTTTTTTTTCAAAAATAAACAAACTTACAGCCATTGAATTATAAGTGGTTTGCGATACTTGTAGGTAAATGTGCACTGAGCAGATACCATAATTAAAGTTAAATTCAAATTTTGATATATCAATTTAAATGCGAAAAACAAAAAACAATTGGGACGCTGAAAATGTACACAGTAAAACAATGTTTTATTGTTGTGTTGATTATTTGTAACGCAAATTAAAAAACATTTTCGGGTTATTTATTTATGTTGGTAGTGTTTTTTTAAGGGGTATTAAAAAAAATGAATAAATTTTTTTTTTTAATGAAGGCGGTGGGTAAATCACCGTTGTAAAATGCTCTTATGGGTTAAAGTAGATTTATTTTAAGAAAATTGAACCAAAATAACTTAAACGTAATACGGAAATGAACTATAAAAAAAAAAAAATTTTTTTTAATGCAGAAAGTATTAACAATTGTTTATCTGGATAATTAAAAAAAAAAATCGGGACAGTGAAAACAATACGTTTTGTCATGTTGATTGTTTATGTATGCATGTGCAACCGGAAGTGGTAAACCGGATGTTGGGTTACAACACCTGTTACAAAGTCATTTGAGTTTTATAATTATACTAGTGAGGGGTACCCGGCGTTACCCGGGTGTTTTTCAGGGTATGAGAAAAAAAACCCCGAAAATGTGAAAAAAAAAAAAAAAAAAAAAAAAAAAAAAAAAAACGAAGCCTTCACGACGCGCAGTTGGGAAATAGTAAAGTATTAAAATAAAAACAGGTGCGCGTTTTGATTGACGTGACGGCGATAGGTATTCAGCAGTAAGCATTTTGTGCGGGACAGTTTTGAATGAGGTGAATAAATCGGTTTGTTTTTAAAAACCCACTCCCTGTTTATTAGGAGCGAAATGAAAGCTACAGTCTGATATGATGAAGTCGACATTGAACAAACGTTACTTAGCTCTCTTGAGACAACTGGCTTTCGGCGTGTGATTAGAGTCGTTTCGCTTTTTTTTTATACCGAAAACCTATGTAACGCGAGCCGATGCGGGAAATGTTGAATAATTAACGTTTGAAAGTCAATAAAATTAAATAGACAGGCAAGCTCCGTGGGTAACTCTGAGATATTACAATTTATAGATGATATAAAAAGTTTTAAGTTGTGAACCGAGCAAGCGCTTCTCTGAAAGAAGCCTTTTGTGGACATCGAGGAAAAGCATACATACATTTTCGCTTTTATATATATATATATATATATATATATATATATATATATATATATATATATATATATATATATATATATATATATAGTAATTTCTAAACTGCCTCAATTTGCATATTTATAAATTTCTAATAAATTAATATTCTGTAATATACATTTCTAAATGATGTATTACCAACTTTTCTATATGCACAATAGTTTTACCAATATTAAAATTACAAATTTCATAATTTCATATACAATTTTAGAATTTCATTTTCAGGAGAGATAATTCACATAAAACTTTCAGTATTAGTAAAACAGCAATGTTGAGATGTGAAGATAGTACAATTTAATCTTAGGTTAAATGTTTTTGGAAGTATAAAAAAAAAAAAAAAAAAGATAGGGGGTAGAGGTTGGGATCAGTATTTACTGAAGACCTTCCTCTTAATCTTTTTTTTTTTTTTTTTTTTTTTTTTTTTTTACATCTTGTGTTTTTAAGTGTATCCCAGATTTATATATATATATATTTTTTTTTTTTTTTTTTTTTTAATTATGCACAGTATATTTTTTATTAGTCATGATACATTCCTCCCAAGCATTAAGGGGCGGGGGGACAATATAGCATACATTTGTCCCTTGTGCCAATATTACCCTTCACTCATAATTGTGGCAGGAGATGGGTACTATTTTTTTTGTTTTCATATCTTCTCATAGTACATCACTTTGATGTGTGGGAGTAGATAGGGAGGTCATATCCACTTGGCATAGCAAATAAAATATATACTTCCAGCCACATTTTTGCTAATACACACACACACACAAAATACAATAATTAGAATTTAATTTTTGAAGAAAATATGCAAATTAAGAATCTTAATTCTAAACTACTCTTTGTTTCTCGTACACCAAAAGAATCTTGCTTCAGTAAACTAATTATTTATTATAAGACATTAAAATCTGAAATTGACCAAAAAATGCAAGGAAATTTACCATTTTGAATGGACAAGCTCCATTATAACATTTAAATAATCTAAAGAGAGCTGAGATTAAAAACAGACTTATCAATAAATAGTAATATCTGCTAATTAATGCAAAACAAAGCTTTCATTTTAAATACAAAATTTCACCCAGTTTTTATTATATTAATATGTACTTGTACTTGAAACGACATTCACCCTGGAGGAGTTGAGTCGGCTTCATGAAGATGCACATCTCGTACCGCTGCGGCCCAAGCCCGGCGATCGGAGGCAAGATCCCGAGTGAGCAATAGCCAGTCACGTCTCCAACGAGACAGGCCATAGATGAGCGGGCCCGAAATAAGCTCAGCGGTCGGCTTTGATAGTCCCGAGCCACGTTCTTAGCCGGCCACCGACACGTTTTTTCCAGCCGGGTAGAGAACGTGGGGAGATAGCCTCGTGGATAAAGACCCCTGCATCACAGCGAGAGGCATGGCCGAACCATCGAAGGCGTCGGGCCCGCAGTAGGTCAGTAATATTAATATGTGTGGGTTTTTCTAGTTTTAACTAGGCTTTAATTTGATACCAAGATAGTCATAACTTTATAGAAGCGTTGTCTTATGACAGCAAAAATATTCTTTATAGTAGGACCAAAACTGAGACTTCATGAATATCTTTATATTTTCAATAAAAATATTTTGTAATAAAAACAAGAAAATCCTATGAAGATTAAGGCACTTTTACAGATTTTAGAAGTTTACTACCATTTTTCATTTTAAATAAAAATTGCATGGAGAGAAATTAATGCAAAATTTACATCATTTTAACTTAATCTTGCTTTAAAATTCAAGAAAAGTTGAGAAACCTGGTAGAGACAAGTACTTCACCTAATACATTAAATAGTATTGATAAGTCTTGGAACATTGTATCTTTAGCTCCTGCTAAAAGTGAAAGTAATTAGCTATTTCAAAAGGTAACCACACTTTTAAACAGAATGAGGTTTTGTGCAAAATATTCCGCGAGTATTTCTAGAAGTGATTAGAACAAAAATACTGTCATCGATGGGACAGATATACCAATTTTCTAAATATTCAGTGATGTAAGTAGCCAATGGGGAGAAGGGGGTGGGGGGGTGGAAAGAGAAAGAAACAAGGATCTTTTAGAAATAGAAAAGTTTTATATGCTTACTTTGATATCATCTTTCTTCAATATGGTTGTTCCAAAAGTTCTTTTAATAGCATCTGCAAAGACGACATCGTCTGTTTTAAATTCTATAGTAGTATTCACTTCTGGCTTAAGAGTGCCATTAAGAGAAATCAGCTGATTGGTGATCAACTTCTTTAACATTAATATTTGGATACTATTTCCATTTTTAAGAATTCTTTCCGTAAATTTGCAGCCATCTTCTATCTTTTCAATAGTTTTCTCCACATTATGGCACATTTCAATGATAGAAAGTTGCTGTGCGTTATGTATTTCTTCGAGCTCTTTCAGTAATTCATCCTGAGGATAAAAAGAAAAATTCTTCTGAATTTTCATTTAAAATTAATTTTCATTTCTGACATGTCTTAGTGAGGATCCCAAAATAAATACTTGATAAAACAATGGTAGTTTTTACAAAATGATTAGTTGATGTAGAAATTAATAGCATATTTAGTAATATGTAGGACACCCATAAAGTCTGTACAATTTTTAATTTATTACAAAGAAAATTGATGAGCAGATTGGAGGGGGGGGGGGTAGTAGTGTTTTCTGAGGTTTTTTTTTTTGTATTTCAGATATTTTATTAATGGAAGGAAAACTCTTTAACCCCTATAAAATGGTTACCCCTTAAGGAAAACTTCAAAAATAGTTTTTTATAATTGTAAAGAGACAATATGGACACCATGTATTACAAATATTTCCATGCTTTCAAATGACGCAAAGTAAATACTGGAAGAAAATTGAGGACTTTATAAGAATAGATTTCTTTTAAATAAGTGTGTGTGCGCATAAGAGAGTGACAAAGATGAAAACTTAAATGCCGGCGAGACAATCTAAAAAGGTGTGTGTGTGTGTGGAGGGTGGGGGGATGCTTCTCAATTGTATATGTTTATAGTTGGGACTGATTTGCACATGTGATTAATCTGGAGGTGTTGAAACCAAATGTCTTATATGAAAGGAGGTATTAAATGCAGGCATGGTTTTTTCAGAGTAAAAAAAAAATAAAAAAAAAAAATGGTGCTGTAAATTTGAAGTTACATTAACTTTTTTTGACCATATCTTCCTACAGTTAGACAGAAAGTGAGAGAAAAAGTAAAGGAAACCTAGTTTGGAAATTTTACATATAAAAGATTCATTAGAACCCAGACGTATAAAAGAAAATCCCTAAAGAAAACCAATGCTTTAGTTCCCAATTTGGGATGCTAGCACACTCTTGGGAGTGCTAAGCCATATTCCAGGAGGAATAAAAAAAGCTTAGATTAAAAAAATAAGATATTGTCTATATGTTACTTTTAAGTAATGTACTAACGTCTTGCTTTCATTTGAGTTAAGTATTACTATTAAATGACCATTAAATACCTGGCTGAATAGATTTAATCTAATCACAGCTTTAACAGCAACTTTAAAGCATCCTAAAGTCTAGGACCTAAGTTTTAGATTGTTAGAGGGAGATTTCTCGAAAGGAGCAGACCAAAAGATAGGTTGGGTACTGGAAAATATCATTCCCTTATATGATGCGAACAAGAAATAGAAGGGAAGGTGAGTCAGGAAATAAGATTTATAACTAAGGGAGGAGGTGGAGGGTCTCCAACTTAATTTGGAATATTTACAGCGCCATTTAATAGTTGATTAAATGGTTCAAGTCAACATAAAATAAAAATATAAGAAAAGCAGCTTTAAACAATTTAACAGTGGAGATGGGTGTTTAAAAGAGTCTCTAGTTGATCAGCCCAAGAGCACAAAAAAAAAAAAAAAAAACACTTGAGATTTTTATGCTTATTCACCTTTCTGTTTTCCAACATTGCTTTATAACTTTGGAATGTCTCTTGAATCAACCCTTTGGCATTATCTCTCTGCAACTGAGCCTCCGATAAGGCATTTGCCAGGCTACTTGATGCTTCTTCACAAAAAACAATCTTATTTTTACTTTCAGACACAAGGTTTGTCAACTCTTCATTTAGTTTTGTATCAATATCCGCAATCTTTTCACATGTGTGTTCCGGTTGTTTGTGGTCGGTTGAAATACATTCATTGCAAATGGGAATCTGAAAAAAAAAAAAAAAAAAAAAAAAAAAAACACGGGAGGTATAACAGGTTTGAGGAGAAAATGATAGGAAAAATACAGAGAAAAAAAAAAGTACAAAAACAAACTTGTTTTACCACAACTAATACTTAAAATTTGACGATATCTTCTGAGATAAATTGTTATTCAATTATAGTAGTTTAAAAGAATAAAAGATCACAGTAAATGGAATTAAAACTGGATTTATGAAAACATCCCTCGTGATGGTTCCAAAACTATAATTTAAATCAAACCAATTCACACAAGAAATTCATTTTCTCCATTGTTTCTACAGTTTAGGAGCAATTTGGATATAGTTTTGTATTCTTATGTAAAACTGCATACATTTCAATGCTATAATACTTTAATGCTTTTTTGCTTAAGTCAGAGATGGATAGCATGTGATATATACTTTGCAAAAATCAAGAAATATAAACTGGGTCAGTCCAGCCAATTTCAGTGAGGGCTTGGAATTGATGTTCTCCAAATCTCCTGAAACTTTCAGATTCTTTTAGTACCATTGAAAGGAGTAAATCCTGAAAATTTCAGCTCAAGTCCTTTTTCCATTCAAATTTTATGGCCTTTTGAAAATTTTCATATTGCTGAAATTTTTTCGACACTGAGGATTTTCTCAATTTTGGAAGCCAATTTTCAGAAATTATTATATTTAAAAAGGTCTGGATGAACTGCTTTCAATTATGTCCATAGAATACTATAAGAATCAGTTTCATTCATGGTTTCTAACCAAATTGGAAAAAATTTACGGAGCTAACAAAAATGACAAAATTTGAAAAAATCACCCCAAAAAGTCAAATTTTGAATTTTTTGGAATTTTTAAAGAGTAAGTTCTTGCTAACAATCAACCCAAAATCCTTTTAATGCTTTAAACCTCATAGTATGCTTTGAATACTTCCTCAAAAAATAAAATTTAGGTTTTGAAAACAAATAAATTTGAAATTATGGGGTACTAAATATGGCAAAAAGTCCGCAAAACTTAAATTTTACGGACTTTTTTCCATTTTAGAATGGTAATAACTCAGTAACGGTTGCTCAGAACCATATAAAACTATATATTTTCTTGAAGAACACCTAGAGCTCTATTCAAAAATGTAAAATAAACCAGTTCATAAACATCCTACTAAAATCTATGGGACATCAAAAATCACAAAATTTTAAAACTTTTAACTTTCGACAAAGTTCAGAGGCCTGGAACTAGTGGCCAAGAAAAAAAATGGATTCGATTTTTTGATTTTTTCAAAGAATAGACTTTCAGGTTTTAGAAAACTATCATGAGGATGGCAAACAGGGCTTTTACTCTTTAAAATGGTGCTTTCTATCATGGCACTTTTCAATATCCAAATCTCGCCTTTTCTACCATCTGCTTATAGTTTCGCAATAAAAAAACAAGTTTTAATCAAAATTTTCAACACATTTTAAAGAAATGCTATATATAGTGTAGATAGAATATCTTTCATGTGACAGAGAGATATTAATATAATAAACTTTGATAAAAATAAGAGTCCTAATCAAAATAACTTTCAGCCTTTCCCATAGTTATTTTATCGAAACAGTAAAACCTTCCTGTGCTTCCAGTAGATGGTGTATCAACTTCTCAGTACACATCTTCAATTGGAACTCAACAAACGTCATCACGCTGTGGCCAATAAAACTTTTCAGAAGGTCCTTTAGGATGGAGGAATTTTACATTAACATCATCATGTTCATTTGATACATCATTCGCAACACAGAAGTACCAATCTTTATCGTACTGACATACATAAAATCTACCTGGTTTGATGTCTTCAATTCTCAATTTACAATTCAATTCTCCCTTCAATTCTCCCTGATCAATTACACTTATCTGCTTCGAATGATCTGCAAAGGATGTCTTCTTCATAGTTAGACTCATGGTTGTGTTGTCAGGAATAAATTGGTGATGACTACGTGTACCTGTGAATGTACTTGATGTTGCAAATCGAGATTCAAGAAATTGAGTGTTACTAGCAACCTCCTCAGTGCCATTTATTGGCAATTTCATGAGTTGTTTCAACTGAAATTTCGTTCTCCTCTGTCATCATTTCAATATCAGCAGGAACATCAGTATCAGGAGTTATGATATCTTTTGCTTTCTGGCAACATTTTCTACAAACACGGTGCCCAGGGAGAACATCACGACTGGAAAACATATTACTGTGGAATTCAGGTAGTGTTACTTCATGTAAATTAGTTTTCACCAACTTTGTATGCATTTTGAAAGGATCAACACATCTATACATATTTGCATTTGAAAAATTGTCAATAAATTGCAATTTGTGCTTTTTGCATACGTCAACAACATCAGAAAAAGACTCGATTCTTGATCTTATCCGTAGCAACTCAGCTTAATTGGCAAGTCATCAATGTCAATTTTACTGAAGACTTTATCTTTTGCAGATCCACATTTCAAATTGAGGATTGAACCAATTGAACAAATATCCATTTTCCTACAAATATAAACCATTCACATTTGACAACTATACACAATTCATTTGCAAAAAGAAGGAAAAATAGAAGAAAAAGCTCCATGCATCAGCATTCATTCACTCACTCCATTGATTCAATTATTACATTGGGTATATTTTCAACACTTTAGTAATAGAAATAGATCATGACTTAAAAAATGTTATTCAAATGTGCCTTTTTAGTAGACAAGCTCTAACTATATTGGCATTGGTAGGCTAGATTTGGACATTTAAAGGTGCCATGATAGAAAGCACCATTTTAAAGAGTAAAAGCCCTGTTTGCCATCCTCATGATAATTTTCTAAAACCTGAAAGTCTATTCTTTGAAAAAAATAAAATCGAATCCATTTTTTTCTTGGCCACAAATTCCAAGCCTTTGAACTTCGTCGAAAGTTAAAAGTTTTAGAATTTTGTGATTTTTGATGTCCCATAGATTTTAGTAGGATGTTTATGAACTGGTTTATTTTACATTTTTGAATAGAGCTCAAGGTGTTCTTCAAGAAAATATATAGTTTTATATGGTTCTGAGCAACCGTTACTGAGTTATTACCATTCTAAAATGGAAAAAAGTCCGTAAAATTTAAGTTTTGTGGACTTTTTGCCATATTTAGTACCCCATAATTTCAAATTTATTTGTTTTCAAAACCTAAATTTTATTTTTTGAGGAAGTATTCAAAGCATACTATGAGGTTTAAAGCATTAAAAGGATTTTGGGTTGATTGTTAGCAAGAACTTACTCTTTAAAAATTCCAAAAAATTCAAAATTTGACTTTTTGGGGTGATTTTTTCAAATTTTGTCATTTTTGTTAGCTCCGTAAATTTTTTTCAATTTGGTTAGAAACCATGAATTAAACTGATTCTTATAGTATTCTATGGACATAATTGAAAGCAGTTCATCCAGACCTTTTTAAATATAATAATTTCTGAAAATTGGCTTCCAAAATTGAGAAAATTCTCAGTGTCGAAAAAATTTCAGCAATATGAAAATTTTCAAAAGGCCATAAAATTTGAATGGAAAAAGGACTTGAGCTGAAATTTTCAGGATTTACTCCTTTCAATGGTACTAAAAGAATCTGAAAGTTTCAGGAGATTTGGAGAACATCAATTCCAAGCCCTCACTGAGATTGGCTGGACTGACCCAACTGAGAACATTGTATTTTCTTATGCATTACAATTGTTTCATAACCATTTGGATAGTTTTAAATATTATTTAAGCTTCCAAAATAGCTATTCTTCAGACGACAACTGTAAAATACCTAACGAATGTTCATTGGAGGGCAATTGCTTAATTTCTGAAATTGTATACAAATGTGAAGTTAAGGTGGATAATAGTAAAAACATACCTAGAGGGAACTGAATGTTTAAGGACAAATACAGAAACCATGTTGCATCATTTAAAATTGGAGCAGAGAATGAACCAAATCGGAATGAGGATAATGATACAAATAAGGATAGAACAAAAAATTAAAAACAGGAACACAACTGCATTAGGTGATTGGGTTAAGGAACTGCATAATAAAGAATTTAAATGAAAATTTAGATGAATTAGAGGAAATTTTAAAAAATTAGATGTTATACAAAGCTGTTTTCATAGAAATAAATTCCAGTCATCACGTCTACAAACTGATTAAAATAAATTAAGAAAAAAATGTACAGAATATATTGAGGATGAAATGTACATGTGAAAAGAATTAAATTTAATACTAAGATTTTAAAATGATGCAATAAATAATCAGATCATCAACTTAACATAGAAACTAAAATAATTATAATTTAAATACGAGAAATAGAAGTGATTTTAATTTTAATAATCGTTATGAGTAATAAAATGCCAGAGTAATTTAAATAACACAAGAAGGAAAAAAATATAACAAAGTAACTTCAAGATATGGAGACAAACAGATTAGAATGAATTAAAATAGATTTAATCAAAATATAAAGTTTAAAGGCAGTCATCACTTATCAAGGCCCGGAAGACACTCAGGGATAAGGCTTATTGTAAGTACAGTACGTTAGTGTGGAGATTTAATAAAGTGTCTACTTAAGGGGGCGGTTCATCAGGAATTTGTTTATGTTGGACTTGAAGACATCCAGGTTGTAGTCAGGTGGGAAGCAGGCAGAGGGAACAAAGTTCTACAGGCGTAAAGTTCTAAGAAGCTTTGTTCATGGAATCTACTCTTTGATTTAGGCATAGATAAAGAATGGGGAAAGTTTTTGACAGTGGATTCAGCTTGACAAGTTTTTCTTGTAAAAGATTGGCGAGGGGGGACCAGAGATTGGAGTTCAGACGAGCACCTGCCATGAAAATAACGATAAAAAGATAGGCTTGCAATGTCTCTCCTGTGGGAGAGGTTGCAGGGAAGAGAAAAGGGCATCCCCCACTAAGCCATGAAGTCTATTTTGTACTCTCTCAAGGCAGGATAGGCTGTTTTTAGCAGCTCCTGCCCAGATATGACAGCAGTATTCCATCCTTGGCTTTTATATAAATAGAGAATTGCATCAGTAGTGAGATATCTTCTGGAGCGGTAGAAGGATCCCACCATCTTTCCAGTGACCTATCAGAGAGAAATGATTTAATGATTGAGAAAACATTTCCAGTTATACAATAGCTGGAGATCTTGTGAAGTAGGGCTTTATGCCATACCTTGTTGAAGGCCTTTGATATGTCAAGAGCAATTGTCCTAGAAAGGAAGCCTTTGTCAAGGGATTCACTAATCCTATGCAATATAACCGTTAGCACATCTGCAGTAGATCTTGCAGAGAGGAAACCATATTGCATATCACTAAGGTTATTTCCGCTGAGGTGGTTGACTATTTCACTATTTAATATGGATTCCAGCAACTTGCTCATGACACACAGGAGACTTATTGGTCTGTACTGAGAGGGAGATGACTTATTACCTGAGTTAAATACAGGGCATAATGATGAGGTTTTCCAGGGTGTTGGAAAGCACTTCTCCTTAAGGCAACGCTTAAACAGTTTCGTAAGTATGGGAGCAAGTTCTGGTTGAAGCTTTTTTAACACTATAATTGGGATGCCGTCAGGGCCAGTTGCTTTACTGGAATCAAGATTCTTGATTAGCTTGGTGACCTTATGCACAGAAATTTGTATGTTACCTAGCCTGTTCTGTGTTATAGGAGGAAATATAGGGAGTTGATGGCCTTCGTCGCATAGGGTAGAATTAGCTGCAAAGTTCTTTGCAAATAGTTTGGCCTTGTCTGAAGCTGACGAGATGACCTCTGGTCCATTGATAATGGTTGGGATAGAACGCACACTTCTGTTCAGGATCTTATTTGTTATTTGCCAAAATTGGTGGAAACCAAGCCACTGATCAGCTACTTTGGACTTAACAGACTGGGCATATAGCTCTCTTGTATTTTTTATTACTCTTTTACAGTGGTTGCTGGTGTTCCTGAAAGCAGCTTTAGTCTCAGTGCATCTATTACATTGGTAACTGTGGAAAAAGTGATTTCTGTGCACGATGGCAACATTTAAAAGTTGAAAAGTAAATGCAAAAACTGAACTGAGATTGTTATAAAAATAATGTTAGAACTATAAGTTTAAAATTAAACAAAGGTGATTTATAAAGTCAAAATATTAAAACATGGAGGCATAGAATTTTGATAAATTGAGAAAAATTGCTAAAATAGAGTTATCTCCCTTAGAACAAAGATATTACAAATGATAATGGAGAGGAAGATAAAAATTAAAATAAAATACTTAGTAATAATTGAAGATAAATTTAAATTGATATAACCAGTATGGGATGAAGATAAATTTATATATTAAATGATAGTGTGTGTTATTTTCTGTGTCACACTTACATCCGGGTCATTTGTTATGACTCATTTCTTATAATAAATAATTTTACCAAGAATTATTCATGTTTTGATTATAGCTGATGGCATCTCTTATTTTTAGAAATAATTTTATCAAGAATTCTTTATAAGTTTTTATTTGGGTTTGGATTCATGCTAATTCACCCAAGTCATATGGATATATTTTTTTATTTTTGAAATCATAACTTTATATAATAATAAAAAAAAAAAAATATCGATAGAACTTAACTATAACATATACAAAATCTGCAAGAATTAAAATATTTAAGTGTACTTTATGATCAGGCTTTGCTGGCCGTTCGTGCTAGCTAAGAGAAATACTTTTGCAGTTTTAAAACAGCTACCATAATATTACTTGGACTTCTGGCCAAGATCAAAGTGTAGTATCTGTTCTTCAGATGCTGCACTTCCATTTCTTGTTCTTTCGGTGGAGGAGCAGTCCTTCACGACCGAGACAATTTTTATTTTTGTACCCTTTGTCCACGTTAAAAAACGACCCGGTGTCTGTCCCGTGGGGAGGCATTGTAAATAGGTACAATAATATCAGAGCATCTCCATTTAGACTGAACATCCTCAGAGTGCCAACATCAATATATTACGTATGAACGAGTCCTCTGTAGAATTTTCACAAATCCCACTAGTTTTAGTTAATATTACTTAAATTAACAATTTAGGAAGAAATAGTGGAGCATCTAAATTTAAAAGGTATAAATTAGTATTTGGGAAATAAATTATTGGGGAAAACAAGCAATTATTAAAATAAAAACATACAAAAGATTAAATTAATATTTAAATAGGTAATTGGTTGAAATATTAAAAGTAGAAATATGAAAATAGGGTGACTACTAAATTCAAAGGCTATCGAAAAAAATAGTGGTGTAGAGGTAGGTTCAACTGATGGATCTCAAAGAGATTAGGAGTATTCGTATATGTATAAACTAGTGTATTTTGCCGTCTGAAGAGTAACTATTTTGCAGTTTTACTAAATATGTAAAAGTAAAAATTATGTACGATCAATGTACAACTAACTGCCACTACTGCTGATTAAAGCAACTTCAACATAGGGTTCATTAGTGTAAAATATGGTAAATAATCTTGTAATAAACAATAAAACGAATTTACTCAGGTTGGAGTAAATAAGTAAAATTGAGTAAATTTGGCAAATATCTTAAGTCCATACTTAAAAAGATATTTAAAAAAAAAAAAAAACTCCGGATTTTTATTAAATATTCCTTCTCACACAGGCCTAAGTTTAACGCAAAAAGTTATTGAAATAAATAAAACGACTTTAGTCACAGTTGTGTTTTTTTTGTTTTTTTTTTTTTTTTTGCAAATTCTTAGATTGGGACTTTTTCAACCCAGTGTACCCCTTTTTTTTATTTTTTAATCTTTGTAAGAAAAAGTAAAAAAAAGTTTATTTCAGCAGTTTTTTTTTTTTTTTTTTTTTTTTTTTTGCAAATTAAATTTTACAAGTGACCCTTTTCTTTAAAATTTGAATTTTGTAACACAATAACAATGTAACACTAGAAAATCTTTGTAAAAAGTAGAAGAAATCATTATCCATTCTTATCGACTATTGCTTGTTTTTTTTGTTTTGTTTTTGTAAATTAAACTTGAAACTGTTGAAGTTGCGTTGACTAATTAAACCCTTAACAACTGAGAATCATTTTTACCAATACAATGTGCCAAATAATTGTCTGTCTTTTAGGATTTAATTAGATGTACATAAAATCTTTTTTTTTTTTTTTTTTTAGTCATACATAATATTAAGGCACAACTAATCTTTAAAAAAAAATAAATAAAAGTAAACTTGTTTATATTTATACAAACATTTTTAACAAAAAGGAAATGAAAAAGTGGCACACAGAATTTGAAAATTGCTTCAGTTTTTAAGGAATCTATAATGGAAATACTTATCTATTTTATTTTTTGTAAATATTTTTTATATGAATCTAAAAATATATTTACAAAAAATTAACCTTTCACCTGAAAGGTGTGACTAAATTCATTTTAATACCAGATTTTTACAGTGACTTTTTACAGTGAATTGCACTGATAAATCCAGTAATTCGTTTGTGTCAAAGTTACTTTAATAGAAAAACAGCAGAAGCAAATAATCTTAAATTATTTAGTTGTACAATTTTAGTAAACCCCCTTATGTCCGACCAAACTCTGGAACAACTAAATTGTCAGCTTCTGCTGATTCAAGCAACTTTATACGTTGTTTCTATATGACAAACAGCAGGAGTAGTCAGTAATACATTGATTGGGCATAATTTTTGGAATATTTTTAAATGATTCTATATTTAAAATTGTCCAAATGGATGAAACAATTGTAACGCATTAGAAAATACACAATATGTTCTGACTTTATATTTTGTGGTTTTGATTTTTACAAAAAAATATATGCATGCTCGATTATGAATATACGAAAATTTGGGGAGGGGGGGGGGCACAGAATTTAATAATGGCTAAATACAAACCAATCAACACGATTTAATAAAAAATGAAAATAAAGGTTAGCTAACCAGGTTTCGTTCCTTGCTCAACAGAGCTAAATCAAGGAAAATATGATAAGTCATGAATATGGCGGGGGGAGGAAAAAAAAAAAAAGCAAAAAATATTCATGACTTTTTTTAATCATATTTTCCTCAATTTAGCTGTTAAGCAAAGAACAAAAAACCTGGTTAGTTAACCTTTATTTTCATCTTTTTTAAATCATTATGTTGATTGGTCTGTATTTAGCCATTTATACATACATACATACACACACACACACATATATATATATATATATATATTATATATATAAAAAGCTTAAATAATTGAGTCAATTAATTTTGACTGATCTTATATATGAACATTACTGGACACACACACACACACACACACAATTACTAACACTTTGGACATTGTCGATATACTTATCTGCACAACTGAGGATGTTATAGGCAAGAAAAAGAAAAAACGACATAATCCAATAAATTAGGTAAATTAGAAAACTTAAACTGAATAAATCTTCCATCTGAAGTTTCTATATTTCTCATCTCCATAGGATTTAGACAAAGGAGGACTCTTAACAGCCATCGAGTTGATATACACACCAGAAATGTGCATGCAAATTAGATGACAATAAAAACTAGCAAAACCTGTGTAAATTTCACAGACTGAGAATTATATTTAATCCACAAATGTTTTGAAAGGTGACATTTTCCTGGATAATGCAAAAAATGGACTGGCCAAATGGAAGAATTTCAAGTATTTAAAGGAAGGGAAAGAGCAAATTGCAAATTGAAATGAATTTTGAAATAAATCCTTCACCATTTCCATAAAACATGTTTTTTCTTATTTCCATATTGATATATTGCACCAATTTTTCTTCAATGATTTATTGGTTTCATATGAATATTAGTGCAAACGTTGGTAAAGAATATTTTTTCTTCATTTATAAGAGGTAAGACTAATTTTTAGTCATCCAACAAGGCTTTATGCAATCTAGAGATAAAACTATTTTTTATGGCTTTCATTTATAAAATTTTCTGAGCAGTTTTATATCTTTACTTATATATGTAAAAAGCACTGTGTGCCTGTGAGTTTGTTCCCTATAGACTCACAAAACGGATAAGCCATTTATTTTTTTAGCATTGCTTCTTTCACAAATTGCACTCCTAACAATTATCAACCATTTTTTCTGAGAAAATCATATATATATATATATATATATATATATATATATATATATATATATATATATATATATAGTGTGTGTGTGTGAGTGAGTGAGTGTGTTAGTGTTATATTTTAAATCCATCCAAGTAGATATTAAAAAAAAATTTTTTATTACATGTTCACCCCAAACAAGGCACATTGCCACTTTGATGTAGGGGGGCTACTATTAAGGACACAGGCTACAAGGGGACTAGGTGGAGAGTTGGGCAGCAAGATGTCGGTTCACGTTACACTTGAACTTCTGCATGTCAGTACAGTTGGGGAAGCAGGAATCTGACAGGGAGTTCCAGAGTCTAGCGGTTCTGGGGAAGAAACTACTGGAGTAGAAGGCTCTCTTACATCTAGGGATCTCTGTAAAGGGGTGGGATTGTACAGCTTGTCGGGTTTGTCGGGGGTATTTACATAGTCGGAACATACACCGTTAAAGTACTTGTGGAACAGGCAGAGGGATGCTACATTGCGTCGATGAAACAGAGGCTGAAGCTTGGATGATAGTTCAGGACCTATTAGGTTGGTGATTCTTTTGAACCTTGTCTAGGAGTGAGAGACTAGTAGCAGATGCACCGGCTCAAATATAACAATACTCCATACATGGGCGAATCGTGACCTTATAGAGGTACAGAATACTTTCAGGGGTCAGTAGATTTCTAGCATGGTAGAGAGAACCTACCTTCTTCGCAGCGGTCCTGGCAATGTTCTCAATGTAATTGTTCCAACTCATGTTTCCTGTGAACGTTAGGCCGAGGAGTTTAAAAGATGTGTTTTCAGATAAAGAGTCTTTGGCCATTGCTTTTGGTGGTAGAGAAGGTTTCTTGTAGTTATTGAAGGAAACAAGTTTAGTCTTGACAGCATTGAATGTGACCATCCATTTTTGTCCCCATTACACTACAGATTGGAGGTCATCCTCTAGTGTTTCTGCCATTTCTTTACATATGTGTCCATTTGTTTTCCTGTCGTGTCAGTTATAGAGCATATGCCCATCTCTCAGACAATTTTGTCAGGGAGGTCATTTATGAATATTAGTAATAATAGAGGTCCAAGGATAGACCCCTGAGGTACTCCCGCATTTATATCATTATTTAGATGTACGGCCATCGAGGACAACCTGAATTTTTCTCTTATCTAAGAAGGTTTTAATTATGTTAAGTATTCTTTCAGTGATACCGTATGATCTGATTTTCCTGAGAAGACCTTCGTGCAATACCTTGTTAAAAGCCTTAGATATATATAGAGATACCACTCTACCCTCCCCTGCTTTGTCAAGTGAATGGTATATACGCTCAGATTAGTTAGAATGTCTGCTGTGGAACGGGCTTGCCTAAATCCATATTGTTGGTCGGTCAGAAGTTTAGCATCTGTAAGGTGATGGACTAGAGCTTGGTTAATTATGGTCTCAAATATTTTGGCAAAAAGTGGGAGTAGGCTAATGGGGCAGTAATTTGCTGGGTCAGTTCTTTTGCCAGAATTCTTGAAAACTGGTACCACAGAAGCAGTTTTCCAGCAGGCAGGAAAGCAAGATTCATTAAGGCATTTGTTGTAAAGTTTGGAGAGGATTGGAGCTACTTCGGCGGAGCACTTTTTTAGTAGTACAGCCAGGATGAGATCAGGTCCACATGCTTTTGCAGTGTCAAGATTTTTTTATAATGGCATGCTCCAGAGAAGGTGATTTTCAGATCGTCAAGTGTGGCGTCTGTCCGCAAAGGAAAGTCTGGGAGAGGGTGGTTAGCAGGGTCTAGTGTGGAGTTTGAGGCAAACTGACTGGCAAGCATGTTAGCCTTCTTGGTTGCTGAGCAAACACCTTCATGATTGTTGGATAGTGGGGGAATTGTTGATTGCTCATTATTTACTACACTGTTGTAGATTTTCCAGAAGTCACGAGTTCCTAATTTCTGAGCTTCGATGCGTTTTTGGGTGGTTTCAGTAAATTCTTTTAGCTGTTGCTATTTCTTTCTTACAGTTACTTCTGTCTGAACTGGATTTATGTCGGTTAAATATGTGGTACGCGTGCTGCCTTTGCGTGATGGCAGCTGCACATGTGGAAGTAAACCATTAGGGAGAGTGGGGCTTGCTATAAAATTTCCGCGTGGGGACATGTGCTTCAATTGCTGTTTTGAACCATTCAGTGGTCTCATATAGATAAGCTGAACTTATACATTCAATTTTTGAGAACAATTTTGTCATTTTGAAATTTTTCACTTGAATTATTTAAAACAGTATTGCAAATCAGAAAATTTGCCTCTAATTAGTGAAATATGTTAGTTTATTTGAGAGTTTATGAAAGGAAAGCTTTGTGTTACAAAGGCATGATTTCAAAAAATTTGCTCAACAAAAATCAGTAGAGAGAAATTACCTGACATAGAAGACAAAAATACTTGATATTTTCACTTGGATGATTCTGGCAAAATATCGGTTTTAGAAATTTTGGTCCATCCCCATTTTGCATATCTTCAAATGAGACAACCTGAAAATACAATTACAAATGAAGAATGTAAATTCTTGCGTTAAAATACTGAATTAACAAAATTTGAAGCAACAATTATTGGTAAAGATTAACTTTAAGGGTATCCTAAAATGTGTCACTTGGCACTTTTTTAAAATTTATAGTATTTACCCTTACCCCTTTTTAAGAGGGGGGGGGGTACTATATTCATATATAATATATTGTTTTTACTATAATGCAAAGGTAACATTTCTATCACTACCCTTATCCATTTTACCTTCTCACCCACCCCCATTTCTACTGTCGAGCCCATTCCTTTCCACTAGGCATACAGATAACTCTTTTATATAATAGATCCCTCATAGAATGAATACTCATTTTCTTTCCAAATTAGTGTATATGAACATTGAAAAGCAGACATCCACTGACTTGAAAAAAAATTCAGCTTAGTTGACCCTCAGAATTAATTTTTTTTCCTAATTTTAGAGGGTCTTTGTTTTGTAGCTTTTGACTTTCTGCTGGGCATACAAACATACAGATAGCTGCCCTTTATATCATAGATGATAATTTAGATTAATATTTTAGAAGTTTATTAAACCACTTATATTTAAAAAAACTGATTTGCTCAATTATATTTGTCATCTACATTTTACAAAAAAAAAACAAAAAAAAAAAACGTTATTTCACGTACTCCACCTTCCCTTACATTATTCCCCCCTAGACAGGGTATAGATTGTGCCCTCACAAGTACAGGTAAATCTGCCTATGCTGTTAATCATGATCAACAAGATAAAATCAAAGAAAAAGGAGTAGAGGTAAACATTTAAATTAGTTTAGAATTAGAAATGGTCTTCAGATAATGTTAAAGAAAATAAAGGGAAAACTCCCATCTTACATGAAATATTGGACTAAAGAGATGTCCTGAAGAAAAACGATTTTCAAGTATAGATTTTTCTTGAAATATTTCATTGTTAACAAGCAAATTCAAATCAACCAGACTATCTAAATATTACTAGAATCATCCATTCACTGGGACTTTAACCTGATAGACTGACTGAAGGTTGTGTAGAGTCAGCCCCCTAATCCAGTATTTACACATATCTGTCCAATATCAATCAAACTTGTTTTTAAATATTAACGTATGCAGAAAAAATGCACTCTTGAACTTGAAACTATTGAATGCGATTTAAATCCTGATCATGCGAGGATTCACAGGACACATTTCATTATCGAGCTTTAAAAAAAAAATTTTTTTAAAAATCTTTAAATATATTTATAAGTTTTCTTTTTAGTGCTTTATCATTTTCATCTTTTGTGTCAATTTTAGTTGACTAAGTCTTTTTCTTCAGCTTTTTTCTTTCAATTTGAAGCATTCGATTATGGCTTTCATGTTTGCATACAAAACAGTTTTTATAACTGGATCAGGGTGGATGTGATCTGTGGTAATGCAACGTAACGGTTATATTTGATTGATGGCAGAATAAGTTTTTAAATCCAGTCGATTAAACTTATTACCAATCATTCATGACATTGAAGCGCCATTAGATTCGTAGTCTAGTGCATGTAGGATACATTTTGGCATAGCTTCCTCCTAGTCAAAATGCTTCTTTTAATCAGTGACTTGTGGATGTCACATATTTGGAAGGGTCGGACCGATCTGAACCCTGGATATTTCTTTCAAGTATCCATCCATTTCAAAGTTGCAACTGATTGTTGGAAAATACTTGACCAGCTTAAATTTAGATCTGCAAAGTTATCTTTAATTTCCGGGTCAATTGCTGTTTTTTTTCTACAAATACTTGATTGCCCTAATATAAGCACTCTTCTTCAGGAAATCCTGTCATAAGATGCTCAGATTTAATGTTTTCTCCAGAATTACAAAAAGATCTTTTATGAAAAGGATGTAGATTTAGGTATGTTACATCAACTTTATTCAGCAGAAATTTTTAGGTTTTTCCGCTTTAAAAAGCATGCAAAAGTGAATAGGTCAGTGTGCATCATTGGTTCTTTTAGTTCAAACTAAAGGATAATTTGAAAATGGATAGACTGGATGTATACATGTTTATCATGAACTGTAGTTTTCTCCATGATTCTTAATTTACAACCCTTTCCTGCTGGTATGATATTCTTGTATGAAGCAGATATGTTGGATTTTCCTCACTGATTCCTTTGATAGTTATTGCAACAGATGTATGCGTCTACAACTAAAGCAGCCTTGAATTCAAACAGTATCCATGCAGCATAAATCAAGGAAAGAGGACTTATCACAAACAATATAGATGCACAGCCAGCAATGAGCCACTTTCTCTAATAAGACTTTACACAGCTCCTCGTGATAGATTTTGATATATTTGAAAAATTATTTTACAAAATTATGGGTATGACGTGCATACTTCACTATATGATGTAGACAATATATAAAAATTTTTTTTACTTTCTGTGAATTTTATTTGTAAAAATGATTAAAAACCTAAAATTTAAAGTAGAATGCTATTTTTTAAATATAGAACCCCAACTTCATCATTGAAGCTAAAAAAGAAAAAGTTGAATGATTTTATTTTTTACAATAAAGAAAAATATGAAACATTTTCATAAAAGAAATTTACAGAAAAAAAAGAAAACTTTAGTGAGAGTGAATAACATATTACAAACTTGAAATAACTATTCTCTGAAGTTCTATGGAACAATTTAACATTTATACCAAAGAAATTTTTTTTTTTTCATAAATATACACAATACATGCATACACACATATATATAGTGGATGAAACGACGAATATTCAGTGTAGCTTAATCGCCATATATATTTTATAAATTACTAGTATTAGTTTTGAAGACATTTTTATTCCAATGAAAGCAATTTCAAAAGACTAGGCACAATGACAGCTTTAAAAAACTCAAACTAGTGCAGATAGTACGCAAAAATTTGAGTTAACATGTTTTCGGGGGACTAGTCAAAATGTTATCAGGTTCACAAATTCAAAGCTAAGTAAAACTTTGAATGTACAAATAAAAACAGAAACTACATTTTTATGGTTCTTAACTACAAATATAAAATACTTTTGTAAACCACTACTCATTTACTACTTTTTAATGACAAAAATTCTTTAATGATAAAGTTTACCTCCTTTATTTTTGAAAAGAAAAACCTAATACTGTTTATTTTTTTTAAAATAGATCTATATGAACTATAGATGATTTTAAAAGATCTTAAAAGTATTTCATTTATTAGATTGACAAGTAGGTTCTTGCAGAATTTTAAATTTTGATTTCAAATGATGTATTTTCAAATAAGTTTTCATTATAATACCTTTACTTTATATATTTCAAAATTATTTCAATTATTTTAAAACAAATACATTGAATACAAGACAGGAAAAAAAAGCAAATTTGCACAATTTTCTTATTTCAATTCAAGCTAGGCCAAAAAGCTGCTGAAACAACTTATGATTTCAACGAAGCATTTGGCCCAGGAACCACTATTGAACGCACAGCACAATGGTGGTTTAAGAATTGAACGCACAGCACAATGGTGGTTTAAGAATTGAACGCACAGCACAATGGTGGTTTAAGAAATCTCTTGGTGGCGATAAGAATCTTGAAGATTCTGAGAATAGTGGTTGGCCATTGGATGTTGACAACGATCAATTAAGAGCTTTAGTCAAAGCCAATCCACACACAACTATTTGAGAACTTTCTCCTGAAAGTATGTTTTCAACAATTTCCAATCACTTGAGATTGTAAAGACAAAAACACTTGATAAATGGGTGCCTCACAAATTGAACAACCAAAAGAAACACCATTATGAAGTGTCATCTCTTATGCAACAAGAAGGGTCCCTTTCTTGACCAGGTTGTGACTTGCAATGCAAAGCGAGTTCTTTATGACAACTAAGAACAGTTAGATACCGACGAAACTCCACATTAAATTCTCCATGACAACACCTGACCTCACATTGCTAAACTGACCCTGGAGAAGTTGAAAGAATTGGGCTATGAAACTCATCTGCCATCTACCTTCCAGAACTCAATTTTTTAGCATCGACAGCTTTTTGCAGGCGAAATGCTTCAAAGAAAACTGAAGCAAAAACACCTTCAACAACTTCATCAGCACCAGAACGCAAAATTTTACATTGGCATAAATACACTTGTTTTGCGTTGGCAAAAGTGTTGATTCTGATGGTGCTTATTTTGATCGACAAATTTTTTTTTTTTTTTGAGCCGAGATATGTTCATTTGAGTTTGAAAGTTAAAAACCACAAGAACTTTCTTGTCAAATATATTGGAGGCCTAAATGTACAGGTTTAGATTTGAATTCTGACTAATTTTAAAAAGAATACAGGTCCCTAGTACTTGCTGGAGGAGTTGGTAAGGTGTTCTGGTTTTCTTAAGCGTCTACAGCATTGTGAAAAATAAGACCCATACAGGATTTGAACACAGGTGGAGAGTTAAAAAAAAAAAAATGAGAATGTTTGAGAAATTTATAATGAATTTGACAGGTCAGGGATAGAGTTTTCTGTAAATTTTGATACTGACAACTTTAAAATCATACCGCATTATTGGTTCCAACCAAAATGCTAAGGAGTATTTTTTTTTTTTTAGAAAGGAAGTTAGAAAAAATATAAAAAGTATACATATATAGGTTAATCATTTACTTGAAAACGTACTGTTTATATATACCAATAGTAATGGGTAAAAAAACCTAGTTTTTTTCATAATGAAAAGATCTATATACACTTCGTAAATTTAGAAAACGTGTCCAAAACTGATGTTTTTATCAATTTTTTTAAAATAAAACACCTGAAGAATACATGACTACATATGCAGCAATAACAATTTTGTGGACTTGTTAGTTGTGATACGGAACATTATAATGAATACCTTTTGAAAAGTAATAAATGACTAATTGAGACAACTTGATATTTGAAACTGATATCACACACACACAATATTTGATGCATGAATTTTGAAATGTGCTAACTTCAAACCGTTTGCATAATTCAAATTACAACAGAAGACAATTGAATAGAAAAGTTTACAAAACCTACCTTATGATTTTCGAAACATCTCATATATCGATGCGCAGAAACACAGTGAGGACAAAGAAAATTGGCGCAGTCAGAACATCTGGCAATGGCCTTTTTCTTTGCTTTACAACTCGTACATACGATTAGACTATCATCGACAGAGTTCACTTCAAGCAAATCTGACATAACATGATCAGTTGGCAAGTCAGCTATTCCTTTTAGAGGAACTCTGGTCTCTTGACTGCAAACACTGCATTCAATCCTGTTAGGAATTGCACCAGTTCTTTGGCAAATATTGTCTAAAGTATCTTGGAGACATTCCTGACAGAAGATATGCAAACAATTTAACACTTTTGGCTGTTTTAACTGTTTTTCGCAGCATTTACATAGATTTTCTTCATTGGGTACCGGGGAGGAAGAAATAGGTGATGAAACTGGAGAATTTGATTCATTAGCCATGATTATTCAGCTAATTGGCACAACCTGTCAAAGAGAAAATTTTTAAATGCATAAAATATTTTTTTAAAATCAAATAGCACTGTCTAGAATATGAGACAAATTTTTAAACTATATGCCATTTGTACATTTAGATCAAATAGTATGTTTCTCCTATTAAAGATTTTTAAACATGATACAGAGGTAAGAGACAAAAGATAACGAAATACCAAGGTATTATGTACGACATGAAAAGAAACTGGAATCTTGGGAAGATCTCCATTTCAGTTATAGGAACTGAACTCATGAAAAGGCATTTTAAAAAACTATCTGGCAAATATACCTGGTGAACCAAGTGATAGAGATACAAACAATTGCACTTAAAGGGACGGTCAGAATCTTAAAAACATATCTTGATTGGAATATGAGAGCAGGTGAATGTCTGCCATCTGGCAGGATGCTCCATCCCCAGCTAGAACAGAAGTCTTTCTTGCTTGTAAAGGTATACACTGTATATGAAGGGAGGAAGGGCAAATAACAAAAAGTGTAATCCTTTATCACAAGAGTTTTATACAGATTTGTGTTTAGTATATCTCTTGCAGAGGTCTAATACAAACAAGTGCGTAGACATGCTTGTTTGAAAACAGCAGTCACTTGAAATTTATAAAATATGGAAACATTTAGGCATTTCGAAATATTTATGCAAATACTGACCCAAAATGTGGTCTAGTTTACAATGAAATTGTGAAAAACATACATATACATCTAATCGTTAAACTGGAAAGCATGGAATGTTAGGATGTTATTCACATATGGACATGAGGCACTATAGTAACAATCCATTCTAAGGGAGTCTTTAGAAGGTATAAATAAAAATTAATACTACTACCATCATAACCGACAATATGCCTGTGGAATAGTTCACTTTGAAATCTTGTGAGTTGAAGAAAATGCACCTCTATGAGGCTGAAAGTTACATCCAAAGAATAGACTAAATAAGCCAACTTTTGTCACCAATACAAATTTCATTTCGTTGATTTTGAGGAAATTTAAGTTTGGATTTGAGGAACAGAAAATTAAAGTGTTATAAAACTAGTGGGCAGGGTGCCTGGCTTTGCCTAGTCATACAATATGACTAAATATATTTTAATTTGTCCAGATCTCATCATTAAAGTTATGATTTCAAATAAAACAGTATTGGGTTCCATCAACTAGAATCAAAACCTAAAGCAAAACTATAGCATTCAAAGCTGGTGAGGTTACCACTGTACCACCGTGACACGCATATGAACGGATTAAAAATAAACTAAGATGAATGTACAAAATGTAAAGATTTTTTCAATTTTGACCCCTTGTTAGCCCCTAAAAACTATTTTAACCAGCTAAAGACCCATAAAAGAACGGTTCATAAAAAATCCAATCATTTGAGGCCTCTAGTGCTGTTCTGCGATTTAATTTCAGAAGAGAGAGACTTCTAAAATATGGAGACAGATAAACAGTGAGTTTTATAAATTATACTAAAAAATTAAAAAAAAAATTGTGAACATAACCTTATTAGAAACATTATTTTCTGCAATATTTAGAATATATTTTTAGTTCCAGTGGCAAACATTAAAAAATTGGAGGGGGGGGGGTTGTAAAAGACTAGACAATTTTAAATTAAGTCATATGGAGGGGCTTTCTAAAAGCATATTTGAAAGATTGACAAAAAGACTAACAAAAGAATAGAGTAGTGTACTAGGGTTAGGCACATTATGAAAGCAGGCAAGAAAAACTCAAGTATTTGGATTAAATAAGTTCAGTTCAAATTTGCTAATAGCATTCTTAAATATGGAAGAAAAAAGGCACCTGAAGGTCAAATTACGTTGACCTTAGTCCCAATGATCCAAATAAGATTTCATTTTCTTATATTTTATTTACTTCAATAAATATTTGATTAATTTAATAAGTTAGGATTGTAGACATTACATCTGACAAACTTTATGCTTGCATGTTCGGGTTCTTTCTGAAAATACTTAGGTTATGAATATACTGTTAAAATATTATCATTCTCATATTGATTTAAATGGATGTGGAACTAAAAATAAATATTTCTGTATGTTGGCTAGGATACCATGGGATGAAGTGGGCTGTGAATGATTATCCCTAGTTTCCTACAATTTGATACTTATATTATGAATTGGCCCAGGCACTGTGTTTATGATATAGTCATTGTAATTATCATTCTGCTGTATACTGATTAAGAGAGTGTGAATACCAAGGTATGTACTTTTTCTCTAATAAAACTTTGTTGATTTCTATTTAGACTACTTAACAATTCTAGTCTGATATTCTTGAAGCGAGAAGATCATATTGCAAAGTCCTTTTTAAATTTTTTTATGGGAAGCAAGATTTTTCTTAGCATTAAGTGACTGATATGAAATGGGCCGCCCGCTATTTTTACACATTGAATGTAGCAAGAGTGATATACAACTTCAATATTGAATAATGATTTCCAACCAAAAACTACAGCAGAGTTCTGGTTTGAGAATATTCTGGTTGTGACTGTCTAAACATTGTATTAGTTTGTATTTGAATTCTTCAAACTAGTGTTCTTAAGTGTCATTTTTACAACATTTCAGTCGATGTAACCGTCAACTTTCTACAGGTGTGAACCTTACAAAATACAATTGAAAACTACTTAGGACATCTATCCAGTCATGGTTGACGGAAGGAAAGCATATTACCCCCATGAAGTAAATAAAGGGTTCCATTTGAAATCCTGTCCAAATTTCCGAGTTTGATAAGATAGACCTGAAGAAGATCAGAAGTTACATCGACTGAAACGTGAAAATGACACTCAAGATGAGAACAGTAGTCTGAAAAATCCAAATATGAATAACAAATTCTCATCTAAAAAAAAAATTCAGAATCATTGTATCAGTTCATTTTATATCAGTTTTACATTTGTGACCTTATGAGTTTGTTGATATGCAGCATTAGGAGGGTCAGAAACTGAAAAATATTGAATAATTCGACCCCGTCTTTCCAAGCTTATAACTACTCGAAAAATGTAATTCAAACCCTAATTTTTTTTTTTCAATTAAAAGGAGCAAGGTTTCATTAAAAAAAAAAAAAAAAAAGTTTTAAACTTCGGACTTTACAGGTAAATTTCTTAAAAAAACATTTTTTTGTTTTAAATTTGAATATATTATTGATCTTTTATCTTCAATTTGTGATATATAAAACTTTGGTGAGTAAATTAATTTACTTTTTAATACACATTTCAAAATTGGGGGGGGGGGTGAATTAAAAAAAAAAAAAAAAAAAAAAAAAAAAAAAAAACGTTTGTCTAAAATATTATATTTGGTTTATTGGAAAAGCATAAAATTTCACATTGACCCTGAAAATATAATAGAAAAATACTGAACTCATTACTGTTTTTAAAAAAAAAAAAAAATATTTCTATTACTTTTTATACAACTTTAATAGTTTATTTCTGAAGTATAATCCATAAAGAAAATAAACCCACTTTTGAAAGAAATTACAAGTTTTTTATATTTTATTTGCAGTTTCGTGTTAGGGGTGTCAAAAATTCCTACAAAAATTCTGATACACCTAATGTAGTATCTGTTACAAATGTGTCTTGTGTTACCAAGTGACATTGATCTTTAACAGGAATTTTTACTAGAAAATACAAATGCATGCAAGAATAAAATAACTATGTAATAAACATTTACTGATAAAAATGATGGCGATTTTTAAACTCTTAATATAGGTGGCCTTATTCACCCTATGACCCCCCCCCCTGCACCACAAAAAACAAAAAAAAAAACTTGATACATTTTAGAATTATAGGGAACAATATTTTATCTGACTGAATGTTGAATACAAAGTTGTTACCCTGAACATACTTCCCTCTCATGCAATTCTAGAGTAGTTATAAGATGGTAAAGAAGAAACATTACACTATTCTTTAAAAATAATTTTATATCATAATGCTAGGTACAAATACTTCACCAATACTAGTTCAGCTCCCCCCCCCCTTTTTTTTCTCTCTCATGAATATTTTCCCTATTTAGTTTTATTTTTCTCTTCCGGTATTTTCTAGTGGCTGACTACAATTTCACAATACAAATATACTTCAGTCTCCGTTCTGGACAGACCAAAAATACATTTGCATGTTTTCCTATTAATTTCTTTTATCAGCTATCACCATAATTATGCTGAGCTTCCTGAGCAAATACAACACAGAGTTTGAGCACCTGATATGGTCAGACATTATCCTTACATTAACATAATGACAGAAATTTTACAGAATAATTAATATCACATTTGGTTCTAAACTAACATAAATACATTCACATGTGCTACACCAACACGATTTTTCCCAAGAAATTAATATTTCCAGTGTAACAAATTACCCGTTCATGATTAATTTGAAACTGTTACAAATTTTATTTTACTTCAATAATTAAAAGGTGATATTTTACTCAGATATGACGATATGGATGGAAAAAAAAAAAAAAAAAAAAAAAAAAAAAGCTGATTAATTTAGAACAGATTTGAAAGCTCGACATTCTAAGATTTGTTCTAAAGGTTGCTGTTTTCTTTAATCTGTAGTAGTGCAAGTGAACTGAAGGTGTTCAATATGTTTATATAAGAGCAATATTTCCCGTTTCTACTTATTTGTATCATGATGTCAGTTAAAATTCAACAGAAGAGAATTGTATCACTAACCCTAAGTCAAATTACACCAAAAAGTGCAGAATTCATTTTCCACAAAAATTTAAAGTCAATTTGCATTCAAACTTGGGGTTATTTTACATTAAATTTATATGCAAAACTGATTCCCAAATTTTAATTTGAAAAATATTTTTTAAGCAATAACGTGTGAACATTAGATGTCCAAATTTTTGTGTTAAAATCACCAACACTACGCACTCTCAGCCACATCATTTTGAACGGAAGCCACTAGTCACTTTAATTGAATTAAAGCCGCATTTTTATTTTGCTATAGTTTGTTAATTTTATTACTTAGAGACCTCCATACAATTTTTGAAAATGGGCGCTAAAATCTAGTTGCCTGTAAAATGTTTTTGACTTGTGATGAGGGGTATGAGACGAATGGATTCGCCAATCATTTTTATAACCAATGGCTGTGCTCAACAACCAATCAAAACGTCACAAAATTATAAAAATCATCGAATTTTGGATTCAATCAGTTCGCCATTTGCTACGACACGGACCACATTTAATTCTTCGCCGCCATCTTGGTTACTGATCTGAACTATGCCGCCATCTTTGTTCAACATATCTCAGAACTTAAGAGGTTACCTACGCAACGGACCGCATTTGATTCTTGGTCGCCATCTTGGTTACTGATCTGAACTAGGCCGCCATCTGTGTTCAACACAATATCTCAAAACTTAACAGGTTATGCACCAAGCCACCGTCTTTTCTTTGACGGATTGGAATCTAAATTCGAATTGTGGCAGGTAAAATTTCTGGGATATCTAAGGATTCGAAAACTACAAAGTCATACAATCTACAACAGAGAATCCAAACCCCGAATTTCTCGGACAAAAAAAAAAAAAAAAAAAAAAGCGACTGTTTTTGAAGAACTGATTCAATGTTTAGACGATAGAAGTCTGTCTCTGATTATAAGAGACGCACTGGATGATGGGAGGAAAGCATTGAACATATTACAACATTATTTATCAAAAGGGCAATAAACATCTTTAAACAATTAAAATACTTTCAAATTGTAATTGAATTTGCTTGTTTATAATTGGCAATAGTCATTTTTTATATTATATGAAATTTTTTTTTAAATTTTCAAATCTTACTCAAAAATCTGTTTAAAACATCACGGAATATTAGAATTGTATTCTATTTAAATCTTAAAAATGACTTATTCTTTTAGAACTGTTCTTTGTTGTAATTTAACAAAAACGTTGATTTATTTTTTTAACATAAGATTTTATGTCCATTTTTCATTTACAACTTCAAGTAAAATAGGTTTTTATATAAAAATAATTATTCTTTAATAACTGATTAACTCCTCGGCTTTATAGATTGGTGCAATTTTTATTAACCTAAATTCATTTTTTAAATGGGGGGGGGGGTAGAACACTTCCCCTCACTGATTTAACAAAAACTGCTTTTAAAATAAGTTAATTTAAAAGTGAATACGTATATCGAAAATTTCATGAAAATTTGACCATTAGTTGATTTTTGCTAGATTTTTTTAAACACTGGTATGTTCACGGCTTCAAAATGATCACTACATAAGGACGTAGTTTTAAGGCGTCGATAATGTCAGCACGATTTTGGTCTCGTTTTCATTGTTTTCGTATTAAAATATTACTAGTTTATTTATAGCTTCTTTTAAATTGTATAACAGTTAAATTAAATTAGTTATAGCATGTATATATAGAGGGGGATTTTCATGTCTCGCGTTGGAGGCACCAATCGACTAAAAATAAAAAAATCAGTGGGTGGATGGGGAATTGGCCCAGGCCGTCAATCTACGGGGAAAAAAAAAAAAAAAAAAAAATGATTAAAAATAGCAAGGTAGTAGGAAGGACCTAGATATGAAACATATGGTCAATAAAATTACATGTGACAATGAATAAACTATTGCAAATATCTTGCAATTCAACTACAAAATCTACAACGTATTTGTTGTAAACAAATGATCGATTTCGCATTTGCAACAACTACTTAGTGTTTAAAATGATTTTCTAGCTGCAACAGCAACACTTCGTAGTAGCTTGGTTTATGGATATATACACGTTAACAAAACTGACCATTTCTCGTGTTTCTATCCTCTACGTTACAATTTTTTTTTTTTTTAATATTAATCACTTAGTGAAAATAAAAGTACATTTTAGCATAAAGTACAAAAAAATGCAAATCCTATCTAAAAATACTTAAATTTAACTGAAATGAATGCGGATTTCATCGAATAAACAAATCAGCAATTTAAATATTGATAATAGAAAAAAAATTTTTTTTAATATTTTCGAAATTTATAATATGGAGCCTTTAAATGTCGAATAAAATTTTTTGCAAATTCTCATCTGAAAGAACATTTTAGAAACTATATTCCATAACTGCATTGATATTAAAGCGATTAAAGCAATGTGATTCAATGTAATTTAGATAACCAAATGATCTTTTTTTAGTTAACCATTAGAAAGTATCAGTAATAAAATAGTGACGCGGTCCAAAGTTAACTTGGGTGTAAAAAATTTTGGATACAAGTTGGAATTTAAAGGTTACAAAAATCACGGAAAGGCCAAGAAGATTAAATCATAGTAGCAACGTTTTTAATCTTTGAATGAGAGTTAGCGACGTGTTTTTTTTTTTTAAGCCTTTCAGTTAATTCAAAGCCAAATTACGATAAAATTTGCGATTATAGAAATAAAGTTTCTCATCGAACAAAAATCTCAAACTAAACCGAAACAATTTAAAAAATGTTAACGTAATTTTTTACCAGCACAAGTGTTTGTTTTCTGATTGAATGAATAGAAAAGAAAATAGATTAACATCGATATGCTTTTTTTTCTTTTTTCTTTTTTTTTTTAATTGTCTTTAATGACAATATTTTCGTTTTAGGGGATTTGTTAATCGCGAGCTAATTTTTCTTTTCGTGTGATATGTTTAAATCATTATATTAGAGGTATTTTTAAATTCATATAAATCGGAATAACGGATAGACATTTGTTTAAAGAAAATCTTATTACTTGATTACGTCCAAATTGTAATCTGCTATTTTTTGTAAGTTTAGGCCTCGCGTACTTAAAGAAAATATTCATAAAAACGCCATCAGTATGGAAAAAACGGCTAAGAAAATAAACCAAGATAAAACATTCTTTGTGTCACGATTGATTTTTTTTTTTTTCAATACATGAATTTGGGAACTGTCCTTTGATAAAAGTTTAAAGAAAAAAAAATGAAACGATATTTTAGCATTTTTAATTTACGTTTTATTTTTCGCCGATTATTGGGCATACCTAGTTTATAGGAAAACTTAGGTCTAAGTCGAGCATATAGTTTATATAAATTTATCTAATTTCAGTATCAATTCTAAAATTACTGTTTGTTTTTTTAATCAACTTTTTCATGGTGTTAATCGTCTGAAAAGAGGATTGTGGGGACGGGATAATTTTGTTGAGGGCGTTTACGCAATAAATTTTTTTTTTTTTTTTTTTCATGAATCAGATTTTGTTTTGCTTTTCGACTGCTAAAATTCGTTACCGGATTTTATTTTATAAGTAGGTACGAGATCCGATCTGTATATAGCACAAAAACAAAAGCAAATACATTTGAGACGTCAAATAGATCGTATAAACATTTAAATGTTCTCATTAAACATCGTAATAGCTGAAAATTAAGTTTCACGGCCGGGTACACATTTTAAAACCACTGAGTTTATAATATACAGCAACGAGTGCAAAATGTATAACAGCTAATATTTAAATTTAGAATTATGATTTCAATGTAAATTAATTTTATATAAACGTCAATGTTTGTTGCGTTATAGAAATGTTAAGATTCTGAGGGTTAAATTTCTCACAATTTACAAACAGTAACACCATTGAAATTTTTCTTCGTTAATATCTAGGATCACTAGGGACATTTATCGATTAGGGTCATAAAATAGATTAAAATGAAGAAATGGAATTCACTTTAAAAAGTGAAAAGAGTTTCTTAGTTTCATAAAACAAAGAATACTTCAGTAAAAAGGGATTAGAGTTAGGGCTTTCCGACCAGACAAAACAGACTTAATTTATAACGTAAAAATAAAATTACAAATGTTTAAGGATTCAGGGCTCGGAGCAAGAGTGCACATATTCCCATGCAACGTCAAATCTTGCCCAAGAGTTAAACACTACAAGTTTACTGGAAGCTTTTTGAGGCTTAGAAAGTGTTGTTACCTAGTAATATAATTTGAAGCACATGGAGGAACAGGTGCTAATGTGACCGCAAGAATTAGGAATGGATATTTACTTCCTTCCCACCGCAGGAACATGTAATACAAGGCCAGGAACGTGGGGAAAGTCAAGCCAACATCCCTAAAGCTCTCTGGCCGTTCAAAAATTGCCTGGACAGACCCGTCGGCATTCCCAGGTAGGGGCGCACCAGGAAATGAACCTGAATCTTACTCTCCCGGAAAGACGGGAGGCAGCGGCCTGGAAGGTGGAATAAGTTCGGGGAATTTATGTCCTTCGCAAGAAAGAGATGACGTGTTGCACGGAATTGCTGAAAAACGCTCAGACTATAATTTTACTCAGTCAACACTTGCAAAACCAGACAAAACTAATCGATACAATTTGGCAAATATTTTTCGATAATGTAATAAGCTAAAATGTTTAAAATCTTATTAAAAAAAATATATGTACGTGTTTATTAATTACTTTAAGAATTCCACCTGATCAGCAAACAAGAGTTGATCAGGTGGAATTCTTAAAGTAATATTACATACGTGTACAATTTTTTAAATAGAATTTTTAAATATTCGTTATAGTTTATTCATTTTTTTAAATGTAAAATCTAAAATAAACGAAATGGATTTAACGAACGTGAAAAGCACGTATTATCCGGTAATTTTTCTTAATACAGAGATAATTTTTTGAAGTTAACATAGCGTCAGGTGTTGAGTACAAAATACGATTCTTCATTGAATGAAGTTCACTCAGTTCTAAACAGCGCCGAGTAAAAAGAAAAGTGCAGTTTGGCTTCGTGTGTGTGTGTGTGTGTGTGTGTATATCATACACACGATTCTTAAGCTAAGCTTCTTCATTGAGAAAAGTTTTTAAAATGAAAGTGAATAGTATGCAGAATTAAGAAATATCCTACCTAAAATTATAACTGGGTAGGACGTGATCGGAAGTACCAGTAATTGGCATTGATTTCCTAAGCAATCAATATTTTTAATTAATATCTTATGATTTTGAACTATTCAGAACTTACTCACTTTCGAGTACTTATTCAGTTTACGAACCAATCTCCGGCAACTTCACGCCTTCAGGCTACGTAAGCAACCGAAAAATGCCGAAGATATTAGCTAATCAGAGGACAAGTTTCAATGAAACAGTGAAATTCAGTAAAACAAGAAAATAACCAAAATGATTTTAACACGTTATCTCAATATGAAACCCCCATGTTAAGAATGGATTTCTATTTAGAAAGAAATTCTTAACATGAGGAAGGCTGAAACGCCACGTTTTCAATTAATCGTCTGTTCGGCATCTTTCCGTTGCTTACGTTAGCTAACGAAAGATCGGTGCGAAGTTGCCGGAGATTTGGCCCACAAACTGGATAATATCTACTTTCAGTCAGTAACTCGATTCCCTGCAGGCCGAAAGCAAAACGTGTCAGTCAGGATTGTCGAGTATATGCAAATATTTTCTGGATTGAGTTCAAAATATTTTTCATGTGTAGACGTGTATATTACTACATGTACATAGATACGCATAAGTAAATCATTTAATAAACGCAGGCAATACAACTATTCAGATATGCATATTACTAATATACTTATAATGCAGTATTTTTTGGTTTCGCGAGACAAAAATTAATAATCAATCCGGGAATTTTTTATATTAGGTCCACCTCCACAATTTTCTTTAAAATGACGACCGTTTTCGACTATGGCGAATAAAAAAAATCATTTAAATTTTGCAGAGAGAAGAAGTTTTCGATATATATTAAGACCTGTACTATATACTAATCCACTGGACGTCATTTGCGACTGACACTATCCTCCCCCATTCTTATATATATATATATATATATATATATATATTAGTATTTGCGCGTGGACATGCTGACAACGACTATCAGTTAAATTTGGGGCAAATACCCCCCTCCCCACAAAATGGGGTGTTTATACCGAAAAGCCGTTCTTAACATGAAATTACTCAACTCGTAATTGTTTTGTTTTACACACATGCGCATTAATTTCTCGGTTGTGAAAAAAAGTGGATTTGTTTCCGTTGGGTGGAAGTGTCTTTATCACACCCGCGCACAAACATGGTGACCAGTGAATTACAGAGTATAATACAGGTCTTTATATCCCGACAACTACTTGTCTGCAAAATTTCAATGTGATTTTCTTATTCAGCATAGTCGAAAACCTTCAAAAGGGTGCCATTTTAACTAAAATTGGAGGTGGAATTAATGTAGAAAAAAAAAAAAGTATTTTTTAATACAAAAACCGAGAGTTGTAATAAATTCGAAACCCTTTTACGATTTAAATATTTGCTGATTTTGTAATTTCAGTTTATTTTTATTTTCCAAACAGAAAAAGTTTCAGTTTCGTAATCAATCACTGAAAGAGAAATCTTAAATGGAGACAATTTTATTTTGTTCTAATTCAGAATGCCCCTTGTAGTAGGAGGGGGGGGACATTAAAAACCTACCTTGTGTCTTGACCCTCCCATCACTATGATTAATTTGTATCACCGTAGAGAAATAGTTAATTATGATTGGTGGCAGACCTAAAAGGTGCGCCTGTGCATCTATGGTACTACGTTATTTAAAAAAATTAAACAGTGCAAAGAATTAAAATTTAGAATATTTTTTTTAAATTCAACAGGTCAAAGAATTTAGAATTAAAAAAAAAAGTTAAAATAGAACATTTTTTTTTCTTAAACAGCTTTTTATCCAACGGTTTACACTTTTACAATAATTAAACAGTTATCACCCCTATGCGTAATTTCTATTACTGATAGGTTTTTAAATTTTTTCACTGGATTATTACTGATTGGACACTAACCAGATTATGAAAAAAAAAATCATTTTGACATTTAAAAGGGGTGCTCACTTTTTAGTCACAACATTTTGGTAAATTGGTTACCCATTTTTTTTTTCTAAATACGGAAGTGTCTTCAGGAGATATGAAATAGTCCCATGTTGATGAAGCAATGTATCGGGAGGCGTACGATATGAAAATTGACAACGGGATGAAAAATTATGAAACATTACTCCAGCATGTTAGTGAAATTTATAATACTTAAAAAATTAAAAAGGGGTTTGTATTAGTACACAGATTCGAAAAAGTTGTCAAAAAACAAATATATAATAAATAAATGTTATCAAAAGCAAGATAAGTTACTTTTCTACCTAACTGGATATGTTTTAGTGTTTTTATTTAACGTAACACGTTTATTCAGCTCGAAAAACCGATGTATTGAAAAATTTTAAATGGCGCCCGACTCGGTAAGTTTGGGAAAATGACTTAAAAATAACAAACTAGACAAAATACTGTTAGAAACTTGCTCAATGTGTTGCCATGACATAGACTGACATATATTCAGTGGACTTTTAACAGTATTTTATATATTTTTTATTAAATCCTTTCCCCTAACTTATCGTGTCAAAGAGTCGGGCGCCATTTTAAATTTTCTAATACATTGGTAAACAGTAAACATTGTTTTTCGGGCTGAATAAACATGCTACATTAAATAAAAAACACTAAAAACATCAAGTTAGGTAGAAAACTAACTTATATTGCCTTTGATAACTTGGCAATTTTTTCAAATCAGTGTACAGTAATACAACCCCCCCAAAACTAAGTTTAAAAAAAAAAAAAAAAAAAAAAAAACCCTCAGAACTTTATTTTCATCAAAAACAAAGTCATGTTCATTCTATCTTTCTGAATTTCAAATGCGGTAGGATCATGTCATTTTTACTTTCTATGGTTTTAATATACCCGCATTTTTATTAGTTACAAAATGGGTAACTGAACGTTGTAACTAAAATATGAACCCCCCTTCCCCTTTCAAATGTCCGAATAAATTTTTTTCATAATCAATCATCCAGTGAAAAAAAAAAAAAAAAAAAAAAAAACTATCAGTATACAAGTTACGGGGGGAGGGGAGGATGGTTGTACAACTCCGCCTTAGATTTTTTTAAAAATTAAACAGATCAAAGAATTAGGGTTTTTTTTTTGGTTTTTTTAAGCAGTTCCACGAGGTTAAATGTTGAAAGGGTTCATTTTTGCATCTACATCGGTCACAGAGTAAGACCCATCTGGCATCAATTAAAATGAATGGCTCTCGTCTTGGGGAGGCCGCCTCAAGTTTTGACAGGCTTCTGGGCTTGACCTTTACTTCTGATCTTAAATGGAATATGTACATCAAATCTGTTGCCAAGGCCGCTGGAAAAATGCTCGGATCCATGTATCGATCCAGTAGATCGATCACTGCTGATGCAATACTCTATATAAGAGCCAGATACGTCCAAGGATGGAATACTGTTGCCACATATGGGCAGGAGCTGCTAGAAAAGACTTGTCCTGCCTTGATAGGGTTCAAAATAGACTTCGTGGCCTGGTGGGAGATGTCCTTTTCTCTTCGCTGCAACCCTCTATCTCACACAGATGTTGTGAGTTTGCTTTATCGTTATTTTCATTGTGTTCGACTGAGCTTCAATCTATGGTCAATTGCCAAACTTTCACAAGAAACACTCGTCTAGCTGAAAACACTATCAATAATTCCCCCCATTCTTTATCTGTGCCTAAACCTAAACAGATTCCATGATTAAAGCTTCTTTCTTAGAACTGCACGCCTGTGGAATTGTCTTCCGTTTTCCTGCTTTCCAGCCGTCTATAATATGGTTGTCTTCAAGTCCAACGTGAATAGGTTTCTGATGAGCCGTTCCATTTAAGTTAACAAATTTACCGAACTTTCATTACTATCAATTACTATATCGTCCTTTTGACTACTGTACACTCTTTAACCCTTATCCTTGAGTGGCCTATCAGCCTTGATGTGGTGACGTCTATGTAAAAAAAAAAAAAAAAAAAAAAAAAGGAAAAAAAGTAGCCCACCTTTTCCCCCCGAACTCAGAACGAGGCCGAATCTTGGGATCCCATCCGTTCACATTAACGGCTTTTTTTTGCTATGGATATAAAACAATAAGATTTTTTGTAAAACAAATAGATTTTTATTAACGAACTACGAAGACGAGAAAAATAAAAATTCATTTTAACGTCTTCTGTTGACATAAGATAATGTTGCTTACAGGCCTCCGTACTTTAAAAAAAAAAAGTGTAAAAAGTGATCATCCTCTCTTTTTAAATAATCAAATTCAAACATTTTTTTAGGTCGATTTCGAATTTGCAATTTTTATCCCAAGAATCATATTCTATTATATGAATATTTATTATTGGAAACCTGTTATAAAAAATCTTTGTTCAAACTTCATATCGCATGATATTTGAATCTAATACTTTGAACTGTTTCTAATTCTAATTCTTAAATGTTGTCTAGTAGTAAATGCTCGAAAATTCTTTTGTGTCTCCTGGCCGCTAAAATTGAATTTAAAAAATACTTTGTCAATTTTCGTGATTTTTGGAATATACCATCTTACTTTCATGATAAAGGGTTTATGTTACTATATACAGATTTGAAAAAGTGGTCAAAAAACAAAAATAAATGTTAAAGGCAAGATAAGTTACTCTACCTATTTGGGAAAGTCTTTAGTGGTTTTACTCACTTTAAAACGTTAGGGACTGCCAAAAGTCACCACAGAATTACCCCCTACAAAACGATGCCACTTTATTATAAATTAATATTATCAATATAACTTTTGGACAATTTAAAAGAAGGGCAAAATAAACTAGTAATTCTTTAATAATTTTTCCATCGTACGAAAATGAAATTGCGAGACGAAAATCATGTTTAACATAATTGTCGCTTTAAAATAACGTTCCCATGTAGTCCGAACGTGAAAACATATCCGTGTTTAATAAATCTAGCAAAAATCAACTAATGGTCAGATTTTCGTGAAATTTGATACTTATACATTTTTGAATGAAATTACGATAAATATGAAAATTACTCCACCCTCGAAAATTCCTTTAAAATTATCACTTAGTTTTCGGGGTCGCTGAAAACAAAAATAACGTTTAAAGTTACGGCAAACGAGTAGTTTCCAAGATATAAAGAAATGTTAGTTCTTGGAAAGTGGGGATCACTTTTCTATAATATAACGTAAAATGATCACCCACTTTGTGGCCACGATTATTTGGGGAGGGGACTTTCTTTCCACCCTCGGAAAATCCTTTAAAATTGCCACTAACGTTTAAAATTCCAAGGAACAAGTAGTTTCCAAGATATAAAGAAATGCACTCATTTTATGGTCACGTCTGCCGGTTTGTTTATCGTTCGTTTTTTGGAGGGGGGGATATTCAATTATAGAACGTGTATAGTTTTTTTATAGGTGCTTATGCAGTTTAACCGTTTTAACGTAAGTAACGTGCCGATATTAACCGAGCAGAAGAACTTTAATATTTAACAAAAATTGTTTACATTTGGTGGGAGGGGGCCGCCAAAACCCCCCCCCCGCCCCTCCCACCAAATGTAAACAGGTAATTTCAAAGGATTTTCCGAGGAGGGAAAAAAAGCCCCCCACAAAAAAAAATCATGGCAACAAAGTGAGTCATCACTTTACGTTAAGTAACTATAAAAAAGTAATCCCCCCCCCACTTTTTTAGAACTATCATTTCATATCTTGGAAACTACTCGTTTGCCGTAATTTTAAACGTTATTTTCGTTTTCAGCGACCCCGAAAACCTATAAGAGTGGTAATTTTAAAGGAATTTGAGGGTGGAGTAATTCTTCATATTTACCGAAATTACATATAAAACGCATTTTCCGTAAAATATACAAGGGAAAATATTTTTTTTTTCGTGTGTGTCCCCACCCCCTACTTATTTTTTCGTAATTTGAACAAAATATATTTAAATCTATCGAAATTTCTATTTATTATGAAACATAAGAGTTCAAATAAGTAAAACATCTTTTTTAAATCTAAATACACATATTGAACAAAAAATTACTTTGAAGTTGCAAAAAAAAAAAAAAAAATTGCATAAATTTAATGTTTTTTTTAATAGCGTTTTTTCAAATATATACTATATATAATCAGTTGAGTTGACAAGAAAAAGAAACTTAAAAATTAATGAATTTTTAAAAGATTAAAACTCCATTATTTCAAAATGTTTCGTTAGATTTTTAATTGTTTAAAAAATTTTTTAATATTAAGTTTTAATATAAACATGACTTGCCAGCTATTTTATCGCCAGATTAAAACCAATTTAAAAATATTGCACAATTATGCATTTTGTAGCCCCCCCCCCCATATTTTGTATGTCTCTTTAACCGAACAAAATACGGAAACCAGTAGGTAACCAAATGAAAATCCAGTAAAACCATATTTGATATTTAACATACAAATATGTATAATGTTAATCGTTAAACTGTAAATCTTAAAACCTAACAAAATTATAACAATTATTAACTGCAGTTTGAAGATAAGGTTTTTAAAAAAAATCATCAAGTCGCTTATGCTTTTCCATAGTTCGTACAGTTATCTGACGTCACGGAAACATGCGGTCCATTTTTCACAATCGTTTGGGAGTCCCTATAAAACGTAATCGGTTCCAAAATCAGTGTTTATCGGTATATTTGAAAAAGAAAAATGGCATGCTCGCTGTTGAACACGGTAAGATTGGGAAAATTAGTTCAAGCAAACAAATTATGCAAAATACTGTTAAAAAAAAACACAGAATATATGTCCGCCTATGTCACGGTAACATATTGACTTGCTAACAGTACTTTGTATAACTTGCTTAAACTCGTTTTCCCAAACTTACCGTGTTCAACAACGAGCATGCCGCCATTAGCATTTTTCAAATATTCGAGCCAAATAAACAAGTTACATTAAAAAAAAAAAATAACACTAAAAAATTATGCAGTTAAGTAGAAAAGTAACTTATCTTGCCTTTGATAACATTTGTTATATTTGTTTTTGACAACTTTTTCGAATCTTTGTAAACCCGAAAAGTACCTTATTTTGCCTTTGATAACATTTTTGACAACTTTTTCGAATCTCTATATTGTAAACCAAATCTTAAGATTTTAAAATGCAGGTACAGTTAGTTATCTTTTAATTCGAATGTTTTAAGTTTTATTTAAAAAAAAAAGGGGGGGGTACTCATGCAGTGCACTTATTGATCCGTGCTGACATAACGTTATTTAAGCCATTCTTAACATGGGGAGAGGAGGGTGTTTTGAACCTATTCTGTACTTTTAACCTTACAATTGAACAAAAAAAACTTTAATCAAACTTGGAAATACGATTTAAAAAATAGCGCGGATCAGTAAGTGCATTAGCACCGAAAAGAAAATTAATGGTCCGCTCTTGTCGGTTGTCTGCCCTTGTCAAGCCTCGATTTCATTCTGCTATGGCCGCTAATTTCTCCCCCCTATAGAAAAAAAAACTAAAATTTGATTTTCTGGAATAAAAAATATATTTGATCAAATTAGGTGATTAAAATAATATATGGTGAAAGTGCATTGGAGGACCACCCGAAGACGGTCAATGGCACTGGTTGTCCAACATGCAAAGGGCCACCTTGGTAGCCACGGTTTATTCCGAAAGCCGTTCTTAACATCGGAGGTTGGGGGTGTTTACTTCGAAAGGCATTTTCTTATTCTCAATTTCCTTGTAATCAATTTGTAAAGTCTTCGGATGGTCTCCCAGTGCATTTTCAAATATATATTGCATCTTATGCATGTTCCGTGACACAAACTTTCTGTATTTTCTTTACTTTTAATTGCCGCATAAGTGCAATCCTGGACTTACATCGTTTTTAACCCTTTTATTTGCTTTGATAGCTTTGCTGAATAATCATACAAACATTTACCTCAAAACTAATACGGTTCGATCAAACGTAAGCAACTGTATGTAGTTTCATATATAATTTAAAATTTAAAAATTACAAGTAGAAACAAAATGGAAGGTACCTCAAAATTTATAATTCAGAAATTAAATATTTAAATTGGTATAATACCATTGTTTTTGTTTTTATAGAAAAAAACAATGTCAAGACTAGTTCGATATATCCTATTTATCGATACCTTTGGTTAACCGCCCTAAAATGAGAATCATTTACGTTACATTTATAAACGAAACTGATTACCCACCCTAAAAACAAAAATTTATTTCCAAGTTTTTGATGTGTTTACACGTAGTCGCTTAAAAATAGAGGCGGGTGTGATTAAACAGAATGTTAATCTACGAATTTACAAAACATAAAAACATTTCAAGGCTTGGTTCTTTTGTATAATAGTGGCCCTTCCAAGAAAAAATTGTTTTATTGGGTGTCGATAAGATTTTAGGATATTTAGCAGTAATGTTTTAGAATTTCCCCCCCCCCTTAATATTCTTTTGTTTATTAAATTGTTAGGTGAAAATACTTTTCACCTAACAATTTAATAAACTGAAAAGTTACAAAACGCCTTCTCTATGTTGAGAAAAAAAATTCTAAATAAGGTTGTTTCAGCACGGTTAGTACTCTTTTTTTTGCATTGAGACTTATTCTAAGCAAAAATAATTTTTTAAATAGATCATTTGGCGGTTTAAATTGACTGAAATATATTTTGCATTTTCCCCAATCGTTGTGGCAACTATCTATATATATCATGAAAATATGTCCGACATGCTGTTTACGTTGTAGACTTTAAAAATAAAATATTGGCCAAGATTAAATTTTATGAAGCCAAAGTCGAGTTCATGTGTACTATTTTTAAAGCAAAGAAATGCTTTTTTAAGAATAGAACCAAAAATTAAGATGTTTTTAATGTGTGCGTGTTAAAAAAAAAAAAAAAAAAGTACTTCAACGACTGTGAGCGTCCTTACATTCTTTTAAAAAGAGACGTCATTTTACCAGATTTGTAGTTCTAAAATTACATAGCCGTCTAAGATTACAAAAATATTCGAAAAGATTAAATTACATTTTATTTTCTCCTTTTAAGAAAAGGAGTTTTTTTTTTTTTGCTAGCTTTCATATTAAAAGAAATGGGGGGGGGGAGAACGCTGAAGTAACATACAAAATTAAACCTTTAATATGCAAAACACAGATGATTAAATATTCATAAATAATGTTCATGTCACATCTAAGATTGCAACGTAATTTTGAAACTAAATCGCATAATCGTTTAGAATGGAGTATTTTTGGGACGCTCAAAACGTACACGAACTTTAAATATTAAAAAAAAAAAAAAAGTTGTATCTTTTTTTTTTTTTTTTTTATTATATTAAAAAAAAAATATATTTTAAAAAGGCTTCATATGCATTTTATTAAATGCAACTATAAATAATGCAGGTAAATTATAAAGATTTAACACAATTTAACTTAAAATATTACATACCTGAAGTGGAATGCATAAACGACGTGTCGAATTTGTGTGCGCAAATTATATTGATGATAAATATATTTAAGAAAAAGATTTTTTCTCGCACCTGCGTATGGATATATAGATATATATATATAGGTATATGTATAAATAAACTATATCAATGTGTCTGATAAGTCTTTGTATGAGATGTAATCAAGAAATAGAAGGGTACAATAATTATATATATTTTTCTTTTTATAAAACAGTTTTGTTTTTTTTGTTTTGTTTTTTTTACTAATTCGTTCCTTCACAGTAGCGTCAGTGGCTGTAAATCTATGATATGGCGACCGCTACTGTTTGTAGTTCCTGGGCAAAAATGGCCGTCAGGGCGACAATGAAGATGCACACTTTAACCTTTTTTGCATCGACGCTGGAACGGAAATTTGGGGAAATGATAGTTTTGTGGTCAAGGAAAGAGACAGAAGTGACGTCGAAACAATTTGGATGACGAGACATAAAAGAGGTTCTTCCCGCCATCTTAACGTTACTTGAAGGCCACAAGTTGGAAATACGCATGCGCCGAGTAGATAAACGCGCGAATTTTAATTTATTGATTTTTTTAAAAAATTCCGTTTATTTATTTATTTATTTTCCAAAATATTACCTCAGAAAGCTATAGTTCTTATCCAGAATTCAACCGAATTAAAAAAAAAATACAGAAAACTCTTTATGATGTACGTATCCGTCAATCAATGAAAATGTCATATTCCAAAAATCATATAAACTGATTGGTATTATTATACAAACACCGTGACAGCGTTAGGGTTAGGGTTAGGGTTAATTCGCTGTCACGGTGTTTGTATAATAATACCAACTGATTAAGTAGTTTTATTTTTATAAAGAAAATCATGCTTTAAACAACTTTTAGTGATTAATGTGAAATCAGTAGCCTTACAAAGCTGATCTCGCAATTTTTAATTATTGAGGACTTATCTGCCCTTGTTTTCTTTTTGTTTTTGTCCCCCCCCCCCAGATTTTTGCTTACTCATAAGATTTGATTTTCTTAGTTTAAAAAAAAATACTTTTTCGATTTACGTGATTTTTTTTTTTTTTTTTTTTTTTTTTTATATGGCATCTTCATCCGTGGCAGATTGATACTTAAATTGTAAAAACAACATCGACAAAAACATTAAATCAAAAGCAAACGCTGTTATAATTTTTTCATGATGCCTGTAAAAAAGAAAAAGAAAAGAAAAAAAAAAGGTCACTTTGATAGGTCTGGAAAATTGGGCCATTATTAAATAAATATTGATTGAAAATAGATTTTGTGAGCCTTCTTGAAGGAGTTTTTATAAAAAAAATAAAAATAAAAAATAAAAGGAGACTACCACCCTCAAATTACATTTTAAAAAAATATTAATATAAATAATTGGAAAATGTAATGTAAGAAAACGAGCGACTAAAACGTTACAATAATATTTTTAAGACTTTATAAAGTAAATTAAAATGTTATTTTATGACAAGAAAGGAAATTTAAAAATTAATTTTATCCAAAATTAATTGTATCTATCAGCGTTGTCCAAGTCTGCAATTTCATTTTTTGCTTTATCTTGTTTTTGTTTATTAACTACGTTGTCTGAATGCAAATTTAATTATTACATTATCGTTTGATCATTAAATTATTAATCGAACCGAATTGTTATAGAGGCATTTAGTTCTCTCTCACTGCAAGGACTGTGACACTGACACAAACGTTAGATTTGAGAAGTCAGCGCCCCTGAGGAGGGAGTGCTCTGACCTGTAAAAAGTGCCCGGACAGCACCAGAGCACCATCGGCACTCCCCGGTAAATGGGCCTGAGGCGATTAGCAATAACCTAACCTCTTCTTAAAGAGAAGGAAAAGCCTGAGAGGGTGGACCTCCTAGAACTGCACAGAACCAACATTATATTGCAATCAACAGGGACCAGATCATCATCACAGGAATGGTCTAATCTCTGTTGATTTGGGGGCCCGAGGATAAAATCCCTAAAACAATACCTGCTTTACTTCTGTTTATAAAATTATTGGATCCAATTCGATAGTTTAAATACTTCCAAATTCCTATCAAATTCGAATAGTCACAAACTATTGTTTTTTTGTTTTTGTTTTTTTCAATTAACGAAATAAGAAATGCATTATGATAGATTTAATCTTGTAATAGAATTTTAATTTATTACCTTGTGTGGTGGGGGTTTAGTGATGAGTTCGAAAGGCAAACATAATTAAAAAAAAATTTTTTTTACTCACCTTCATCCCAAACAAGGCACATTGCCACTTGGACGTAAGGGGCTACTAATTGGGACCATGCATAAGAAAGATTAAGATATTGGTTTACGTTGAATTTAAACTTCTGCATATCAGTACAGTTTGGGAAGCAGGCAGCAGGAAGAGAATTCCAAAGTCTAGCTGTTTTAGGGAATAAACTATTTTAGAAGAAAACTTTCTGACATTTAGGGACCTCAACAGTGAAGGGGTGTGATTTTGTTGCCAAGCGGGTTCGTCGGGGATATGTATGTTGAGGGAGCACAAGTGCAATGAGTTCATTAAAGCACATTCCATTAAAATACTTGTAAAACTGGCGCAACATTGCGGTGATGGGACAGGGGTTGGAGCCTAGTTGACAAAGTGGGACCTATTAGATTGCAGGCCCTTTTTAGAAACCTATCCAAGAAGGAGAGACTAAGGGATAAGGGTTATTGCATGTACAGTACGTTGTACGTTAGTGTAGAGATTTCATAAAGTGTCTACTTAAGGGGGAGGCCCATCAGGAACTTGTTTACGTTGGACTTGAAGACATCCAAGTTGTAGTCAGGTGGGAAACAGGCAGACGGAACAGAGTCCCACTGGCGTGCTGTTCTAAGAAAGGCGCTGTGTTCATGGAATCTACGTGTTGATTTAAGCACAGATAGAGAGTGGGGAAAATGTTTAACAGTGGCTTCAGCTAGACAGGTGTTTTTCGTAAAAGATTGGCGAGTGGGGACCAGAGATTGGAGCTCAGACGAGCACTTGCCATGGAAATAACGGTAAAACAAAGACAGGCTCGCAACGTCTCTAAGCCATGATCTATTTTGTACTCTGTCAAAGCAGGATAGGCTATTTTTAGCAGCTCCTGCCCAGATATGGCAGCAGTATTCCATCCTTGGAGATACTTGGCTTTTATATAGATAGAGAATTGCATCAGTAGTGAGATATCTTCTGGAGCAGTAGAAGGATCCCACCATCTTTCCAGCGACCTTCGCAACAGACTTGATGTATGTGTTCCATTTCATATCAGGAGTAAAGGTCAAGACCAGAAGCTTGTCAAAACATTGAGCTTCACCTAGGCGAGAGCCATCCATTACAATTGATGCCAGATGGGGATCAGAGCATTGATGGTGTAAAGATAGGAGTTTGGTTTTAGATGCATTAAAGGTAACCAGCCACGTTTTCCCCCACTGAACTACACGCTCGAGATCAGAGGAGAGAGAATCAGAGAGAACTTTGTCATTTACAGCCTTTCTATGTGTTGCCGTAGATGGTCGTGTCATCAGCATAGATGTCAACGAATGATTTAAGTATGTGTTTTGGGAGATCATTGATGTAGATCAGGAAGAGAGTTGGGCCCAGGATAAACCCCCTGAGGGACTCCAGCATTAATACTGCAGGCCTCTGATTTTTGTCCATCGACCACTACTCTTATGAGCCTATTAGAGAGAAATGATTTAATGATTGAGAAAACATTTCCAGTTATACCGTAGCTGGAAATCTTGTGAAGTAGGCCTTTATGCCATACCTTGTCGAAGGCCTTTGATATGTCAAGAGCAATTGCCCTAGAAAGGTAGCCTTTGTAAAGAGATTCGCTAATCCTATGAGATATAACTGTTGGATGGTTCTATTGTCTAAGAAGGATCTAATTATATTTTGTATTCATCCAGTTATACCATATGATTTGATTTCTATTAGCAGCCCTTCATGCCAGACTTTGTCAAAGGCCTTAGATATATCAAGAGTTTCACCCGCCTTATTCAGTGCATGGTATATGCGTTAAAAGATGACTGTTAAAATATCTGCAGTAGAACTATATTTCCTAAATCCGTACTGTTTGTCAGAAAGAAGATTAGCTTTTGCAAAGTGATGGACCAGTGCTTGATTGATTAGCGTCTCAAAGATTTTGGTGAAGAGAGGGAGGAGACTTATAGCGCGATAACTGAGAGGGTCGGTCCTTTTGCCAGAATTCTTGTACACTGGTAATACTGAGGCCATCTTTCAGCTATTAGGGAAAGAGGATTCAGCAAGGCATTTGTTGTAGAGTTTGGAAAGTATGGGGGTTAGTTCAGTTGAGCATTTCTTAATTAGTATAGAGGGGATGAGATCAAACCCACACGCCTTGAAAGTGTCTAAGTTTTTTATGGGCATATGAAGAGATGATTTTCAAATTATCAATTGTGGTTTCTATCTGCATAGGGAAATTTGGGAGGGCATTGTTTGTTGGCTCTAGGGTGGAGTTGGAGGTTAGGGTTAGGGTTAGGGTTAGTGAGCGAGCACTTCCACCTTTTTGGTTGCCGTACATGCAACCTTCTGATTGTTGGATAGTGAGAGAATTACTGATTGTCCTTTATTCACTACACTATTATAAATTTTCCAGAAATCACAAGTTCCTATCTTCTGCGATTCAATGCGTTCCCTGGTTATGTCAGTATGACTTCTTTTGGCTGTGGTTATTACTCTCTTACAATGATTTCTAGCATGTATAAATTTTTGCCTATTTGCATTTGACTTATGATGTACGAACCGGCGGAGCATCTACTGTCGTTGTGTAATGACAGCTGCATAATCTGTAGTGAACCATGGGGGTGAGTGAGGTTTGCTATAATACTTCCGTGTGGGGACATGTGCTTCAATGCCTGCTTTGCACCATTCAGTTGTCTCATTTGCACACTGTTCAGCAGAAAGAGAGAAGATATCGGTCCATGGGCATCTCTGATATGTTCTCTGATGGCTTCCCAGTTAGCCTTTTTGTAGTACGTTGTCGTTTTGAGCAGTGGCTCCTCACTTTGGGGTTGGAATTTGAGTGTGATGTCTATTGATACCACTAGATGGTCTGTGTTTTCGAGTGGACTGTCTGTATTGGTTACACAATCCTCAGGTACTGTAGTAAGAAATAGGTCTACGAGTGAAAAATTGTGCACCTGTGATAAAAATAGTTTTATGTCATTATTTTTTTTGATATTATTAAATTAGAAAGTATTTCATCTTGGTATAAGACATAATCTGAAGAAATACACTTTTGACAGATGTAACTATGCTACAAGAAGCACGATTTTCACAAAATGGAGTCTTACACGATGCCACCATATTATCTTTTTGTATGGCTCATAGCAAAAAAATATTAAAACGTATTTTCCCTATCATTGCATAATACTAAATTGATTTAAATTCTAAAGCATTGCTCATGTCATAATCTGAAACTGTTTAACACTTCAAACTCGTTATTTGCCTTTTTGTATATATTATTGGCTCACATGGAACTTTCACACAAGCCATCAAAGATCTCATTGGAAATCTGTGGTGTTCTCTAGAAACTGAGTGACAACAAGTCTCCCTAGACGTCGAGCTCTCTCCATCTCCTTCAATAGCATTTGCAAGTAAATTTGCGTCATTGCAACAGCCTCTAACCATTAATTTCAGGCTGGCAGTGACCATTGGTCTATACTGGAATTTGAGTGGCACTAAGCCTCCCCAAGGTCCCAGTTCTTTTCGTGCTTGTCCAGCAGAGGTCTGGTCAACGTTCTCTCCTCAGTCTTTCCATCCTCCTTCTCGGCTCTTTGGTATCATTTTTTTTTTGGGGGGGGGGGAACGGTGATGATACAATGGGAGGAGATGATGGGGGTATAGAACTTGTAGATATGCAGCTTCAGTATTCTCCATTCCCTGTAACGCTTCTTCATTATATTGTATACTTGTATTATTCTCCGCATTCAAGGGTTTTCCTTAATATTTCAACTGTTTTCATTATCGTTAGTCATTGTATTTTTGCAGCCATTCCTCTGATTCCAATTTCTGCCATTCTTTTTTCAAAGTTTTTCGGAATTGTTCCCAGTGTCCCTACTATTATCGGTATTATTTTGATTTTCTTCATCATCCAAATCCTTTTTAACTCTCTGGCAAGCTCTGTGTATTTGCTCAGTTTATCCCAAAGGAAGAAAATGTTAGTTTGAGAAGAAAGTTCTTGCGGAATTTTTAATTTTGATTTCAAATGATGTATTTTAAAGAGTGTTTTTTGCTCTATCTAATCGTTTAAATTATAATCGTTTGAAAACAATTATGTCTTCTTTTCAGAATGTTGAATACAAGATGGTTTTACACACAATTTTCTTATTTCAATTCAAGCTAGGCCGAAAAGCTGCTGAAACAGTTGTGATATCTACAAAGTGTTTGGTCCAAGAACCACTACTGAACATACAGTGGTGGTTAAAGAAATTTCATGGCGGTGACAAGAGTCTTGAAGATGATGAGCATAATGGTCGGTCATCGCATGTTGCCAACGATCAATTAAGAGTCTTAGTTGAAGCCAATTCATGCACAATTGTTTGAGAACGTGCTTCTGAATTAGACTTAATGTATGCAACGATTTCCAACCACTTGAGAGAAATTGGAAAGATAAATAAAAAACTTGATACATGGGTGCCTCACGAATTGAACAACAACCAAAAGAAACGCTGTTATGAAGTATCATTTTCCCTTCTTTTATGCAACAAGAACGACCTGTTTCTTGGCCTGCAGAAGTTGAACAAATTGGGTTATGAAACTCTGCCTCATCCACCATACTCTCTGTAACTTAAGTCTCTCAAGTTTGAGACTAGCGCTAAATTTGTAATACCGGATGACGACCAGGTTCCACTTTTTCCAATCCGTCTTTATTTTCCAGTGGTCTTTACCACAGTTAGGTCCTAATTTCGTTGGGCACTGCCAGTGTTTCTGAAACAGAAAATACCTGCTGCCAACCTTACTATAGTCTGTTGAGAAGCAAGTTGCCCTGTTCATCTTGAATGTTCTGATTCCCTCCTTGATTTTCCGAACAATGTTTTTTTTTTGACTCTTTGAAAAGCTCATTTAGGGTAGCATCCCAATAGAATTTGTGGTCCTTCATGTAAAACAATTCTCGAAAGGAGGGGGGGGCATGATATCGGGCTGTGAAAATGCATACGATACCTGGTTAACCAGTCCAAACCACAATCTGATGTTGGTGATGTTCGTCGGCATGGGGAAGTTGAGAATAGCTTCAGTCATATTTTAATTAGCTTTACGCCATCAACAGTTATTAAAAAGCCAGCAAATTAAACTTTACCATTGAATTGCTTTGAAACTTATTGGAATTGCCTTCAATTCCATTTTTGTGGCAATGGGTGATATAGTTCACTGTATGTTGAAACTCTTTATCTGTGCCTAAATCAAAATGTAGATTCCATGAACAAAGTTTCTTTCTTAGAACTGCACGCTTATGGAACTCTTTTCCATTTGCGCGTTTCCAACCTAACTACAACTTGGATGTCTTCAAGTGCAACATAAACAAATTCTTGATGAACCGCCCCCTTAAGTAAGACACTTTATCAAATCTCCAGTACTAACGATTACTACGACACTATCCCATTGATTACTGTACATACAATAACCCTTATCGCTGAGTGGCTTCTAGGCTTTGATAAGTGGTGACCTCCATGTAAAAAAAAAAAAATTATCAGAATTGAAGGCAATTACATTTTTGTTGCAATGGGTGATATAGTTCACTGCATGTCAGAAAGCAGATTTCATAGTTTTATCCCAGGGAAAGGTATCATCAATGCAATGAGTTCGAATCAGCGAGTGTACCTATCCCCAGAAGCGTGTAAACCTTGGGGTGCTCTAAGGTACCGATATCGACCCCACTGAATGAATGTGCTTGAAGTGTAACCATGCTCGATCATAGGTCCGTCCTGTTTTTTAGTGTAGAGCTGGTTCAACACATTTTCCCTGCTAGTGCAAAGCTTATTGTTTTATTTCTGTAAATTTATCAACTAATGAACATAATGTTTGTTATTGCATTGTCCTGATGCCATTTCACATTTCAGGAAGAAAAATAAATTCTGTAAAAATAAATCCTGTTCGTAGCACCATGTAACGTGGACTTAAAAGTCTCTTGAGTCTGCACTAAATTTATAACACCAGATGACGACCTGAAGTGTTGAAATTAAAGTTTTTAACTGCCAAATACCGTTTCTTGCATAAAAAAAATCCATCGTTCTTTTCTTCCTCTGATATGTTAGTTAACTGTACAAAAAAAAAAATCTGTCGTTCTTTTTCCCACTGACATGCGAAGTATGTACAAAATGACTCAAGATGAGCAAAAAAAAAAAATGCAGGCTTTTTATATGCTCAAATTTTACTTATGTAAATTAAACAAATTAAAATGCAGTCAAATTTGTGCATATGTCGCCTTTTCATGTCTTTTTTTTATTTATTTTTTTTTTTTTATTCAATTTTCACCCCAAACAAGGCACAGTGCCACTTTGAAGTAGGGGGCTACTATTAGGGAATTAATTTGCGGGGTCATTATGAAGGGAGAAGAGTAGAAAGATGTTTGTTAACATTACACTTGAACTTCTGCATATCATTGCAGTTGGGAAAGCAGAATCCCGGAAGGGAGTTCCAAAGACCCGCAGTTCTGGGGAAGAAACTATTGGAGTAAAAGGCTTTCTTGCACCTAGGGATCTCTACTGTAAAGGGATGAGACTTAGTAGCTTGTCGGGTTTGCCGGGGGTAGTTACGTCGGGGAGGTACAAGTGTTTGCAGTTCGTCAGAGCATTCACCATTAAAGTATTTGTAGAACAGGCAGAGGGATGCAACATCTCGTCGATGGGACAGAGGTTGAAGCCTAGATGACAGTTCAGGACCTATCAGGTTTGCGACTCTTTTTTGAACCCTGTCCAGGAGCGAGAGACAAGCAGCAGATGCACCAGCCCAGATGTGACAACAGTACTCCATACATGGGCGAATTGTTGCCTTATAGAGGTATAGGATACTGGCAGGCGTAAGTAGTTTTCTAGCACGGTAGAGGGAGCCAACCTTCCTTGCAGCAGCCTTGGCAATGCTCTCAATGTATCTATTCCAGTTCATATTCCCTGTAAACGTTAGGCCGAGGAGTTTAAAAGAAGTACTTTCAGGCAATGTGTTCTTGGCCATTGCTATTGGTGGTAGAGAAGGTTTCTTGTAGTTATTGAAGGAAACAAGCTTAGTCTTAGCAGCATTGAATGAGACCAACCATTTTTGTCCCCATTCCACTACGGATTGGAGGTCATCCTCTAGTGTTTCTGCCATTTTCTTGGATATGTGTTCATTTGTTTTCCCCTCATATCTGTTATAGAGAGTGGTGTCATCGGCAAATATACCCATCTCCGAAACAATATTATCAGGGAGGTCGTTTATGAATATCAGGAACAATAGAGGTCCAAGGATAGACCCCTGAGGCACTCCCGCATTTATGTCATGTTGTTTGGATGTACGTCCGTCGAGGACAACTTTGATTTTTCTATTACTTAAGAAGGATTTAATTACGTTATGAATTCTTCCAGTGATTCCATATGATCTAATTTTCCTTAGAAGACCATCGTGCCATACCCTGTCAAAAGCCTTAGATATATCAAGGGCCACTGCTCTACCCTCCCCTGTTTTATCCAATGAACGGTATATACGTTCAGAAACTACAGTTAAGATATCTGCTGTTGAGCGGGCTTGCCTGAATCCATATTGTTTGTCAGTCAGGAGTTTAGCAGCTGTTAGGTGCTGGACTAGGACTTGATTAACTAAGGACTCAAATATTTTGGCGAAAAGCGGGAGGAGGCTAATGGGGCGATAATTAAGTGGGTCAGTTCTTTCACCAGAATTCTTGAAGACTGGTACCACAGAGGCGGTTTTCCAGCAGTCGGGAAAACAAGATTCGTTAAGGCATTTATTGTAAAGTTTGGACAGAACTGGAGCAACCTCGGCAGAGCATTTTTTTAATAGCACAGCCGGGATGAGATCTGGTCCACATGCTTTAGAGGTGTCTAGGTTTTTTATAATAGCATGTACCTGAGAAGGGGTGATTTTCAAATCGTCAAGTGTGGCGTCTGTTCGCAGAGGAAAATCAGGGAGTGAGTGGTGTACCGAGTTCAGTGTGGAGTTAGAGGCAAACCGACTGGCAAGCAGATTAGCCTTGTCAGTTGCCGTGCAAGCAACCTCATGGTTGTTTGTTAGTGGGGGAATAATTGACTGTCCATTATTAACTACGCTGTTGTAGATTTTCCAAAAATCCCGGGTTCCTAATTTCTGTGCTTCGATGCGCTTTCTGGTGGTTTCAGAGTAATCTGACTTAGCTGTGTCTATCACTCTCTTACAATTATTTCTAGCTTCTATAAACTTCTGTTTATTTGAGCTGGACTTATGTCGGTTGAATCTGCGGAACGCATGCTGCCTTTGACAAATGGCAGCTGCACAAGCAGAAGTAAACCATTGGGGGGAGTGGGGCTTGCTATAGTATTTCCGTGCGGGAACATGTGCTTCAATAGCAGTTTTGAACCATTCAGTTGTCTCATTTGCACACTGTTCCGCTGGAAGAGTAAAGATATTTTGCCATGGGGCATCTCTGATGAGCTCCCTGATGGCTTCCCAATCAGCCTTTTTGTAATACCTCGTTGTTTTGAGTAGTGGGTCTTCAGTTTTAGGGCGAGAATTTAGGCTGATTTCTACCATTATCACAGCGTGATCAGCATTCCCGAGTGGGCTATGGGCATTTGTTGTACAGTCATTGGGAACCGTTGTCAGGAAGAGATCTAGAAGTGAGGCATGTTGATCGTGCTGGTCTGGGAAACGTGTCGGAAATGTAACCAATTGAGATAGGGAATGAGATATAGAGAAGCTATATGTGGCGCTACCAGCTACGTCTGTGTGATTTGAGAATCCTAGCCAGTTACTGTGGTGGACATTGAAGTCACCAAATACATGTATTTGTGCGCTAGTATCGAGGGAGAGTGCTATATCTATGCTGTCTGAGACTTTGTTTATTAGGGTACAGTCTTGGTTTGAGGGAGAGCGGTAGAGAAAATACAAGTAGCTAATATTGTGTTGCATATTTAGTCTGAAGCACATAAAGGTTTGATCGATTGGGTCGAGTTTTGAGCATTGCACACACCATCCTTAGCCGCTTGGTTCCATGACTATTGTCACACTCCTCCCTGATTTCATGATCACACAGGCTGCATCCCTGTGGTGGTTGTCTTTGTCGGGTGCTTCTTTGTAATTGTGGCACCTTTTCAGAATTGAGGGCTTCATCAGGGATGCGCGCATCTTCTACTCTTGTCTCTTAACCATCTTCTGAGTCTGTTTTGTCATCGGGTATCAGACTTTCCAAACTGCTCTCTGAGAATGTTGTGCTGTTGGAATCTTCTTCTGACGAGGGCACACGGTATCGGGGACGAAGGCCCTTCATATGTTGGGGCATTCCATCCACCAAGACGGACTGTGGACTGATTATCTCGGTTACTCGACCCTCGCCAAATCTTGTGGTATAACTCTCTGGTGCCTTCACCAACGCATAATCTCCAATTTGGTATGGACTACTACTGGTGGCATAACATCGATTCCTTTCACCTGGATCTCTTGCTGGTATATGGCATTGTCTGGTGAGGTCAAAGATGACTCGTTGCCTTTTGGGGTCACATTGTACCAGTAGACCGCCTCTGGTATGGAGCAGTAAATCCTAGCCACGATTCATTTCACAGTGTGATGGCATTGCTCTGCTATGCCGTTCCTGGCCAAGGCATATGCACAGCAAAATCTCAAGTTCATGCCCCATTAATCTGAAAACATCCTGAATTCTTTGCTGCTGCGGAAAGCTGTGTCATCTGTCAGAAGTTCATGAGGTGGGCCACGTTCAAAAAAGATCACTTCCAGTTGGTGAATTATAGTTGCCAAGTCCTGCCATGCTAATTCCTCCACACAGAAAACTATGATGGCCCACAATCCATGATAATTAGGAAATGGTAAGCACCATAGTGTGTAATGTCCATTCCCAACCATTGTCAATCACTGTCCACCTCCAGCTTTCAGTAGCTTTCAATGTTATGCCACCAGTAGCAGGCCCAGTGAACTGAGCCTGCTACTGGTGGCATAACATTGATTCCTTTGGATCTATAGATTGGCATTCCATGCATGTTTTTATTGCTAATCTGACTGCTGCTTTTGTTGTCACAGTTCAAACTCTCCAGACGAAATAAGCGGTGCATCGCACTCCTGGATGTCCATCTGGGCTGCATCCAGTTCAGCGACATGCAAAGCACTATTCAGTAGCTCAGGTCCCGCATCCTGTGGGGAATATCCCTTCATATCAGACAATTGCTATTCATTAAGACACTTCCAGAGCTCTCCCCTCTTGGGGGAGCGGATTTCTCCCACCACGGCAGAAAGAACTGGCTTACAGCCAAACTTAAGTGTGTGATTTCATTTCTCCTGCGTGAACTCATTCACTTCCGCTTTCTGCATGTCAACTTTTTAATCGTTAAATTAAAACGCTTTTCACTTCCTGTCCCATTGTGGCCGAGCGGTAAGATGTCATGTATTTTTTTTTTACTTTCTTTTCCATCTTCACGTCAAGGCCTCAGGTTCGAGCCTACCTGCCTACTACAACTTTTTTTTTTCTCAACACGCATCTACAAACACCTGGGTAACGCCAGGCACTCATGCTAGTTCTTCTATATGGGAGAGCTAATTTGGTGATGAGTTCACCAGCAAGATATTTGATTCAAACAAATCAGACTTTACATCAGATGGGATGAATGTACATACATCCAGGTCCTTCCTCACAAGAATATGATTGGCTGGTGTAAGCTATAAATACAGACGAGTATAGCAGCCTGGGAGATACGTCGAAAGATATGTTGAAAGCCTAATATTTAAGGATATTACCAGCTACAACCAAGAACACCCAGTTATTAAAGCGAATAACTAAATAATATTATATATTATTTAATTGGAATTCATTATTGAGATGAGTATTATTTATTAATTTATTTATTGCGGACTATTATCCTCATCTTTATTAGTTTTTGTTTCATGACGTTTCAGCCAACTATTCCTCTGGCCTTCGTCAGGTAGTAACCGTGACGGGATAGGAACTCTGAATCTCCTAACTGCATTCTCAGCAATTACTGCCATCCATAGTTGTAGGTGGTGAGACGACAACAAGTTCCTATCCCGTCGCGGTTACCATCTGATGAAGGCCAAAGGAATAATTGGCCAAAGCGTTGTGAAACAACATCTAAGAAAGATGAGAATAATAGTCTGCAATAAATTAAATTAGATATCATTACTCGATTACTGTAGCCAGGACCATTAATTTATTACAAATAAATATATCCTTTTTGCAGGCCACAACATTTCGGTGTGACTAAGACAAGAGATGAGCCCAAAGATTTGGACTAAAGACGTAGATTCAATTCTTTTTCCTCTAATACATGCTGGCCAAACAAACCTGTCTTACATTCTTGTGTTCCTGTGTTGGTGAAACTGTTAAATAAAATAAATCTGCTATGAAATAGAAGAGTAAATAAACATCTCTAAATAGAACTCTGGTGTATCCCCCCTTTCTTTTAGTGAAATTGCTCGAGACAAGGCATGAAGCCACTGGATGTAAGAAGCTAATAAGAACAAAAGATAATTGTCACAAAGACAGGAGATGCCTACTGACCTTAGTTTTGAAAAGACTAAAGCTGTAGGTGGTGGGAAAAAAGTGAGAGTTCTGCAACTTTAGAAAGGAGCTATTGTAATGGGAAGCTTAATTGCAATCAGATATCAAAACGAGTTGATGGAGACCACTAGACCAATAAGTCAAAAGAGCTGGAACAAAGGAAGCAGGGAATAGATCAGACAATTCTGAAGAACACATGCTATAATAGTATTAAAAACAAAAAAAGACTGAGACTAACAAAATCATGTCTGTGAGAGAAAGGTTGCAGAGAAGAAGAAAAAGCATAGCCAATCAAATTATAGATACATTTCTGCAGTTTATCTTCATCTGCAGCAAGGTTAGTAACTTTTACTAACTTGATGAAAGGAGCCTATCTTCTTTGGGACAGGCTTGGCAGCATCTTTTCTGTATTCATTCCACTTCATGTTGGCTAAGAATTTAAATGTTGGAAGGATGCTATTGGCCATAACAATTAGTAGTTGGAAATATTTCTTATAGTTATTAAAGGAAAGGAGTTTTGTCTTAGTAGCATTAAATGCAACTATTGATTATTCACCCCACTCTATTACAGACTGGAGGTCATTTTCCTTTCCAAGTGCTTAGCCATTATCTTGCTTGTGTGAGAATTCAATTTGCTCTCCTGCCACAAATAGTTTATGGTGTCATCAGCAAATACACCCATCTCAGATGTGATTGCATTAGGGAGGTCGTTTATAAAGTTCGGGAATAATACAGGTCCAAGTATCGATTCCTGGAGCAGAGCCACATTGATGTGGCGCTGTTTGGATGTAAAAAATGTTGTTCATAAAAAATATTCGCGCAGTAATACCATATGAGTTCATTTTCCTGAGATCTTAATCTAGATCGCAGATCTTGTCAAAGGCCCTGGCAATATTTAGCACTACCACACTAATTTCACCTAATTTATCCAGTGTATGGTATATACGTTAGGAGATGGCCATTAAGATATCCATGGTAGAACAGGATGGAATGAATTCATAATCTTGGTCATAGAGAGATTTAGCATTACCAAGGTGATGAACTATTGTTCTTCTTCAAGTATCAGGTCTGTTATTGCAGACAATGATGATCATGGTTCTCCAGTCCCCTCTGCATTCAATCTTAGTTTTACTTCTGTTTGTATAAGTTTGGCAGGTAGAACTATAGATTGGAAGTCAGTCGAGCAATTGCTACGATAATAAGGATAAAGCAGAAACGAAATCGCAACGTTTCTTCTGTGGGAAAGAGGTTTCAGGTAAGACAAAAGGGCATCACCTACTAGGTTTTGAAGCCGATTTCGAACTCTATCAAGACTGGATAGAGCGCGCCGAGCAGCTCTTGCCCAGATGTGGCAACAATATTCCATTTTAGGTCGTACTTAGCTCTTATACAGATAAAGGATTGCATCGGCAATGAGATACCTACTGAAGTGGTGGCATGTTCCAGCGATCTTAACCTCCATACAATAAGTAAATTCTGCCCAGTCTCAATCACCGTCTCCAATCCTCACGATGTTGTCTAACCGTCCACCTGACAAACTAGCCTTTATCCCGGAGTCATTAGCCCTTATCCCGAAGTTGTCGTTGGGTCTCGATAAGCAATGACTTGTTACTACACAGATTATTGTTATGTATTAACATATTAAAACTAATTTGTATATCAATATCAAAACACAAAGACTATTTTATTCTTTGCACTTTAGTTATAGTCAAAATGTATTACATATTTATAAATAAAATAAATTTTTAACAATTGGGGATATCTTAAGTAGGATGGCCACTAAGGTAAATGTGGTATTATGGTGATTGCAATGATTGTAGCTAAGATTACAATTGACAGAAGACCAATGATCCTCCATTTTATTCTTTGCACTTTAGTTATAGTCAAAATGTATTACATATTTATAAATAAAATAAATTTTTAACAATTGGGGATATCTTAAGTAGGATGGCCATTAAGGTAAATGTGGTATTGTGGTGATTGCAATGATTGTAGCTAAGATTACAATTGACAGAAGACCAACGATCCTTCATTTTTCTCACTTTTGATAACCTTGTGCAAAGTGTAGTATCTGTTTTTTTTTCAGGTGTGAGGTATGTTATTGCAGACATCGATGATTGTGGCTCTCCAGTCTCCTCTGCATTCGGTCTTTCTGATGAGATCTATAGTTGTGTTTCCAGTGACCCTCTTATATAAAAAACTGCTCTTATGTCTACCTCTGCCTTCCTGAGAAGCAAAGTAAGTAAGAACTTCACGCCAACTCAGGTAACGTCGAGTAGATACAGCTCTGATATCATTGTTATTGTATTTTAGATGTTGGAAACATGGTAAAACTTTGTATACAACAAAAACTGACACTATCAACTGCAACAATCTGTATTATATTTGAGCATTTTTATTTCTCTTTACATGTTTGTATGCGTTTTGTCCCATACGGGCCCAAAACTACTCGATTTCACCAAATACTAGTTTAGAATATATAAATACTACTACTGCATCTACTTCTACTAATATTACTCATGCTAAAAGCAATCAGCATGTATTTTCCCTCTTTGCAATTATATTTAGTTTAGTTCTTCATATTTCTTGTTTAGTTGTTCTTTTTTTCCAAGCCATCTGCCCACATTAAATAGGCAAAAAACTTTAACTGCCTGGTGTGGACGGTATTCAGTAGTGATCTGCTGTACTCTGCCTTACGCATGACTTCTTTGTTTGCCTTCTTTTCTGTCCATGAGATTCATAGAATTCTCCTTAAAACCATAGAGGAAGACCTCCAATTTATAATGGAATGGGAACATATATGGATGGTAACATTCAATGCTGCCAAAGACTAAGCTTCTTTCCTTTAATAATTACAAGAAACCTTTTTCAACCACTAATAGCCATGGTTAATGATACACCGTCTGAAAATACGTTGTTCAAACTACTCAGTTAAGCTTTCCCAGGGAACATGAATCAGAACAAATACATTGAGGGTATCACCAAGGCTGCTTGGATAGGGTTCAAAAGAGAGTTGCCAACCTAATAGCTTCTGCACTGTCAGCTTGGCTGAAACCTTTGTCCCAGTGATGAAATTTTGCATCCCTTTGCCTATTTTACAAGTATTTTAATGGTGGGTGTTTTGACGAACTACAGGTCCTTGTAATCACTTGACATAAATATCCTGATAAACCCAACAGGCAGCTAAATCCCACCCCTACACTGTAGAAATCCCTAGATGCTAGAAAGCCTTCTACTATAATAGTTTCTTCTCTCAAACTGCTAGACTTTGGAATTTTCTTCCAGGTTCTGCTTCCCTGACTGTATTTTTTTATTTATTTATTTTTTTAATTACATTTTCACTCCAAACAAGGCACATTGCCACTTTGATGTAGGAGATTACTATCAGGGATAGAAGCTACAGGGGTACTATGTGGGGAGTTGGCCAGCAAGATGTCAGTTCACGTTACACTTGAACTTCTACATGTCAGTACAGTTGGGGAAGCAGAAACCCGGAAGGGAATTCCAAAATCTAGCGTTTCTGGGGAAGAAACTACTGGAGTAGCCGGCTCTCTTACATCTAGGGATCTCCACTACTTCCAAACAACGTACAACCACCTTCATTACTGTTATATTGTGAAATAGAAGATCTTCATTGAGCTTATAGCTATATGTAAACAAAACACAAATTGCATCAGCAGGAATGGAGACACCCAAACAATAGGAGCAGCCACTGATACGATTCATAAATACAATGGTGCCGACTTGTGTTTAACTACGATATTCGCATTAAGTTGTCAGAAACTATACTTTTTGTACCCATCCTTCCACTATGATACACAGTTCATTATAGCCAAGAATTATCAGTCAAAATTGCCCAAGAAAATATCTACGCTAAGAGAGAGAAGCCCAAGAAATTTTGACAGATGGGATACGAATATATGTGATAAAAATATTTATAAAATGGCCACAAGTGACAAACTTAGTCTAAATTCATTCACAAACACTCGAGGTTTAAATAGAAATAAAACAAATGCAGAATCAGAGAAACAAACATTTCCCTACGCCCTCCCCCCGGCATTTGGGTACCCGGAAAATTCGTCCATGGGAAATTCGTCCATGAAAAATCCGTCTGTGGAAAGTTCGTCCATTTTTTTGCTAGGTAGGAAAACTGATCCATTATTATTAAGTTAACATTTATTCTGTAGTTGCTTAATTTTCATACCTTGCGAAAATTAGTTCTACGGTATCTAATTTTCCTAAATTCAATTAAATTAAAATTAAAATATGAAAACTGATTTTTAATATTTTTTATTCATTTGAGATTTTATCTGTCTTCCTTTTGTTTTAAGTAGATGGTGGGGGTTGCCCGGGGTGATTTTTTCCGATCCCATAGCTAGCAATTGTAAAGTTTACAAGGAGTTATAAAGCTAACTGTATCATTATGATACATGTGACAGCAAAAGTTTTCTATTGTTCACACCTGAACTACGTCCACACGTGCAATATATAAGGACGCACAGTATCAGCAGTTGATGTGACAACTCGTATGGATTACTCTTTCTCTCTCTAACAGCAGCAGGAGCAGCTAACTCGAATGTCTTCACCCTTTCCTTCTCATAGTGACAGAGGCTATTCACCCACCAGCTGCAACAACAAACTTTAATAACAAGAACTTTGATATTTTCTCCTTCTCGAAAATCCTAACAACAAGAGACATTTAAAATTATTCACACTTTTAATAACTTTAATAACAACGACTTTAATATTTGCTTCATCTCGGAACATCCTATCAACAAAAGATCTTTCTACTTATTTTCACTTCTAACAAACTATAATAACAAGGACTTTGTTATTTTCTTTTTCTCAGAAACTTCTTATCAACAAGAAACATTTTCAACCATTTCGTTTCTTTCAATAAATGTTTAACTTAATACTCTGTCTTTCTTACTTGCTACCATACATTAATTTTTTTATTGTGACCGTTGAAGTACAATACCTTGTGACGACGATATAACTACTGGTAGTAAGTGTCTGTATTTTTTAGATGATGTGTTGTCATTTATTGAGATTGTCAGGCTGACTTCCTCATCTTGGTTATTATAGTCACAACGTTTCGGCCGTTTTGCCCTCCGTTTTGCACTCAGACGACACCTGGTATGAGTGAAGCCCCGCTTGGAGGAGAACATGATCAAGAACTGCATATACTCCATCCCATGCAGTTGCAGAAAGGTTTATAAGGGTGAAACATACCACCCCCTCAGAGTAAGTGTGGAAGAACACCGAAAAGCGGTAACTAAAGGGGAGACGGAAAAATCGGGTATAGCCAACCATGTCTGGGTGGAGAGGGGAGACCATCACCCCCTATGGGATGAAGTAAAAATAATAAACAGAGAGACCCACTGGAAAGTGAAAAAACTTAAAGAAACAGCTCACATGCTCGGACATAACAACCTACTGAGCAAACCAATCGTAGAGCTGAATGCAATTTGGACACCTCTAATAGAGAGAGAAAACCTTGAATAACAACATAGGTTTAACATTAACAAAAACCTAGTGACATATGGCTGAGTGGTCCTAGACGTTGTATCAAAGTTTACAGTTACCCAAAGGTGCTGAGTTCAATCCTGAATGAAGGCAGTGAAAAGTAACATTCAAAACAGAGAATCAGCAACTATGTCCCAGAGCCTAGCTGGAGTCTGAACACAGTACTCCCGTAATAATAATAAAGGGTTGGGTTCGAGACTCCTAACAAACGGTTCCCCAGTTCGATACAAAACACCTGATGAAGGCCGGAGGGCAAAACGGTCGAAACGTTGTGACTATAACAACCAAGATGAGGAAGTCAGTCTGACAATCTCAATAAATAACTACTAGTGTCGGTAGTTTACAACATACATCAGAAGTAACATTATAACATTACTGTCCAACATTGGCAACATTAACCATATGTACGTCTTTAAGATTTTGATTCTTGTTAACCATTACTAGATTGCTTAATGATTCAGAGATTTTAACAAAGAGTAAGAGAAGACTTATGCGGTAATAATGTTATAGATCACGTTTTTTTCGAGTTTTTGAAAGCTGGTACCACAGAAAGAATTTTCCAGATATCAGGGAAACAAGAATCTGCAAGACATTTGTTATAGCTTAGATAAAAAAAAAAGATGAAAACGGTCCTTCCTTAGTTAGTCAATATCTTACACTTTGAAAAAACACCAAAAAAAATTTTTTAAGGCCAAACTGCTTCAAAAAATTATTTATTTATTTATTTTTTTCTTACAGGGCCAGGAGGCCACTCTAGGATAAGGGTTATTGCGTGTACATTAATCAATGGGATAATATCGTAGTAATTGTTAGTAATGGAGATTTGATAAATTGGATTACTTAAGGGGTGGTTTATCAGGAATTTGTTTATGTTGAACTTGAAGACATCCAAGTTATAGTTAGCTGGGAAACAGGCAAGTGAAAGAGAGTTTCAGTTCTAAGAAAGAAACTTTGTTCATGGAATCTGTTTTGATTTAAGCACAGATAAAGAGTGGGGAAAAGTATTGACAGTGGTTTCAGCTAGACGGGTGTTTTTTGTGAAAGATTGGCGAGGGGGGACCAGAGATTGGAGCTAAGACGAGCACTTGCCATGGAAATAACGATAAAACAAAGACAGGCTCACAACGTCTTTTCTGTGGAAGAGAGGTTGCAGGGAAGAGAAAAGGGCATCCCTCACTAAGCTACGAAGTCTATTTTGTACTCTGTCAAGGCAGGATAAGCTGTTTTTAGCAGCTCCTGCCCAGATGTGACAGCAGTGCTCCATCCTTGGCTTTTATATAGATAGAGAATTACTTTTTTGGTTCATTTTTACTAATTAAAATTGTTTCTGCATTTTTTAATAATATTGATTTTGCTTTTTGTGATGTCAGAGAGAATTGAAGCAAACTCTATTACCTCCTCGAGAAGATGGATTGTAATCGAGGGGTGATAATTTTCAACATCAAATTGAATAAATGAACAATTTTGCTTGTTTTCAAATACTGGAAAACAACTTATGACCTCAACAGTGCTTATCCATGCTAATGCTTCGGACGGATGGTCTGTCAAGACAACAAGTTCTCGTCAGACGAGTTAATAAAGTTTGTCTTGCATTGAATAAGTTTGGTTCTTGCATTAAAGATTAGGAAACTATTTATTATTTAATTATTGGAATTATATTTGAGATGAGTAATTTGTATATTAATGTCATCTTTATAGTTGTTGTTTCACGACTTTTCGGCCAACTAGTCCTCTGACCTTTGTCAGGTTGTTAACAGCGACAGGATAGGAATGCCGAATCTTTAACTGTATCTTCAGTAATTACTGCCTTCCATAGTTGTTGTCATCTCATCACGTTTTGGAAAATTAATCCTCTGGGTAGGAGTGAAACTGCTATCTTCAGATAATGCTCACCTGGACCTGTAGAGATTTAATGTCTCTATCCAATGCACCACTGGCCCTGAATAATTGGCTGAAACATCGTGAAACAACAACTTGCAAAATTTGGCTTTAAAATGAAAAATCTAGCAACCATGGACATTGACCTCCCTTTAATGTTGCATCATTTGCGAGTATCTATATAACATTTTGCTTGCTCCTTTCTTAGTAAGTCCGTACATTAGGCCAAATACAATATGCAGAATTTGCACTGGCCTGTTTTTAATGTTTTTTTTTACACTGAGTGCAAATCTATATTTTTTGTTGGTAATGTGGAATAGTTTCTGATTTGAAGTTTTGTTTAATCAAAAAATTCCAGGTCCTGATGGAAATTAGTCTCTAGAAGAAGAAAAAAAAAAATGGTGTAGGATTACAAATATTTAAAATAATTACTTGCTTAATTCCATAAACTTTTTCTGGTGAAAGTGTTCAGTAAAATCTGACTCCGACTCTGACTTCGTACAAAAAGAGATTCCAGTTCCTAAAGATCTTCCTTCTCTTTGACAGGCAATGAGGACGTTTTTCACTGTTCTAGATGGATTTCAAACTTCTTTAAAAATTACACCCCACATCAAAATTATCAATTTTCACTAATGAACAAGCAGATACCTTCAGCTACCTGAAGAAAGAAATCGCAATATTGTCTCTGGTAGCCATATACTCTTCTCTCTCTTTTGACGTTAAAACTGATGCTTCAAAACATGTTCCTGCCTCTCTAATCCAAAATTCCTGGGCGTATCTTTCTTTTCAAGAAGTTTAACATCTGCTAAGCAAAACCAATCTTCAGCTGAAAAAGTATTATAAAGTCAATCCAAAAATGTCGACAATGCTTGAGAAGCACTTCAAGCTGATCACAGCTCAAAAATCTGTCTCTTTTATGTTCAGCTCTAAAAGCAAGAGCAAAAAAAAAAAATGAGAAAATCGCAAAATGAAAGATAGAAATTGTTTCAGATGTGTTTTTTTTTTTTTTTTTTACACAATGATCACCACTTATCAAGGCCCGGAAGCCACTCAGGTATAAGGGTTATTGCAAGTACATTACGTTAGTGTAGAGATTTAATGAAGTGTTTAATTAAGGGGGCGGTTCATTAGGAATTTGTTAACGTTGGACTTGAAGACATCCAAGTTATAGTCCGGTGGGAAGCAGGCAGACGGAACAGAGTTCCACAGGCGTGCAGTTCTAAGAAAGAAGCTTTGTTCATGGAATCTACGTTTTGATTTAGGCACAGATATAGAGTGGGGGAAATTTTTCACAGTGGATTCAGTTAGACGGGTGTTTTTCGTGAAAGATTGGCGAGGGGGGACCAGAGATTGGAGTTCAGACGAGCACCTGCCATGGAAATAACGATAAAACAAGGATAGGCTTGCAACGTCTCTTCTGTGGGAGAGAGGTTGCAGGGTAGAGAAAAGGGCATCCTCCACTAAGCCACGAAGTCTATTTTGTACTCTGTCAAGGCAGGATAGGCTGTTTTTAGCAGCTCCTGCCCATATATGGCAACAGTATTCCATCCTTGGACGTACTTGGCTTTTATATAGATAGAGAATTGCATCAGTAGTGAGATATCTTCTGGAGCGGTAGAAGGATCTCACCATCTTTCCAGCGACCTTGGCAACAGACTTGATGTACGTGTTCCATTTCAGATCAGGAGTAAAGGTCAAACTCAGAAGCTTGTCAAAACACAGGGCTTCACCCAGACGAGAGCCATCCATCACAATTGATGCCAGATGGGGATCAGAGCGTTGATTATGTAAGGATAGGAGTTTGGTTTTGGATGCATTAAAGGTAATCAGCCACGTCTTCCCCCACTGAACCACGCGCTCGAGATCAGAGGAGAGAGAATCAGAGAGAACTTTGTCATTTACAGCCTTTGATGTGTTGCCGTAGATGGTCGTGTCATCAGCAAAGATGTCAACGAATGATTTAAGTATGTGTTTAGGGAGGTCATTGATGTAGATCAGGAAGAGAGTTGGGCCCAGGATTGATCCCTGAGGGACTCCAGTAACTGTTTAATCAGCATTGCCTTTATGCTTATGGATGCTATTGAGAGTTACTTCACTCAAAACTGGGAGTCTGGCCATGAATGCATAGCTGATAAAAATCAGTGTTTCACCCCCCCCCCATACACACACACACAATGGTCAGAAGTGGTGGAGAAGAGAAAAAATATGCTAAAAGATAAGAGGAAATAAGTTTATCAGGTGGATAAAAGTATAGGAAATAGGGATAAGAAGTTGTTCACTAAGGTAGACAAAAGGAATCTGAGGTGGGATTGTTGGTCAAGGTGTGGCGATGATTGAGATAAAGAAGGTCAATATGATTAGAGTTAGTTTTACAGTGACATTTAGGAGTGGCAATGAGTTTCGCAATAGTTTACAACAGTTAGGTACAGTTGGGTACAGTCTTGAGTTTGTGACAGTTGACAACAGTTGTGATTTGGATAGTTGAAGGCTTGTCAGGGCTTGACCCAAATCAAAAGACCTTTTTTCCTACAGTGGTATCTCTCTCTCTCTCTCTCTCTCTCTCTTACACACACACACACACACACACACACACACACTCACACAAAGTTTAACTGATATCCACAGAATATATTTTCTTTTCATTTTTTTTATATTTGTGAGCCATTGCATGTCCCTCGGCAGCTGCCAATATGAAAAACGATGATGTGACCAGAAGACGAAGGAGAAGACCATGGAAACAATATTGGGGTTGGCGTTTGTTGTCAAGTAAGTTAGTACGCACATATATGACAGTCTGATCCGAATAGAATGATCAGCTTCTTTAGCGATGCAAAGAAAACACCCAGAGTCCTGCCTGCCAATAGTTTTCAGATGTTAAAATGTTTGTATGCTGTAGGAGGGTGCATGGCTCTGTACAGTGCAGCCTTAATCAGCTCAACGTCATCCTGACTTAGATACTAGTTAACATCCAGAATTTATAACAAAAAAATTTTAAACAAACAAATGTTGAAAGAAGGGAGCATATAGTCTTTTCACCAAACACATATTTGTGCGGATACATGTGTTACCACTGGTGAGCGATCAAGAGACACAACTCAATCAATAAAGTTTTTTTTCTATATACAGTCTGATCGTCATTTGTTCCATACTCACTCCCGTGGCCATTACTCTTTAACCGTGTCACTACATATACAAACCTCTAGGACTCGCACATTGTCTGGTACCGTCGCAAAGGAACAAGCCCCCCCCCAAAAAAAAAAGAAAGAAAGAGAACTCTGAGTCGGCATTTTTTTTTTAAAGTGCAAATGAAAAGCATTTATTTGTGGTTCTTCAAACAATAATACATTACATTATCTCTCAAAAGTGTTTTCGCACACCAATGTGTTTTATTACAATCATCCATATAACATGGGCTTTTTAAAAGGCTCTCTCCCAACCACCTGATGCCGGCAATAGTCAGTGCTCTCTCACTTTCCTTCTCCTGCTGAACCACATGTTTTTCTTTTTTTTCCTGCCTTGACTCAATCCAGTCCACTCCAGATGCGGATCCATCAAACTCAGGGATGAGTTTCCGGTCGAACTTTACATCTGCCATTATGTCACACAGCAACAGCACAGACAAAATGCTGAAAATAATTCTGTAGTAGTGAAAACTGGACACACGCACATAAAAAAAGTTGACAGATCAAAATTGACAGATTAATTTTCAAAAAATATGTTGTTTTAAGCAAAAACAATATTTCGTACTTAATTGTGATGCCAAAAATGGTAACATGTCCAAAAATTATGATAATTCGTTGAGTAAAAAGTTATTTATAGTTAAAAGTAATTTTACGGAAAATTGGGTAAAATTGCATTTTCCTTAAATATCATAAGTAGGCAGTAGGAGGTTATACACAGGGGACATAACTTTGATAAAAGTATTTTAGATTACAGTAGAACCCCGGGATACGATGATCCTTGGATACGTTTGTTTCAGGTCACGATGTGGAATACAATGTTTTTCCGGTCCTTGGTTACAGTATTTGTTCTGCCTTATGGTGTTATTTATAATGTTATTTGATTATATACATCTGTATCTTATACTGTTCTGTATTTTGTTACTAATTTTTAATGCCATATCCCGGGGTTCTATTGTACTTGAGTCATAGCGGCAATATTTGTTGTCTATAGCGATAGACTTTCTTTTTTTTTTTAACTAAAAACACAATAGCAGTTGTTTTAATCGATAAATTTTTGTAATTTTTGGATATATTACTGTTTTCGACATGACAATTAAGTATGTAATATTGCTTTTGCTTAAAATGATATATTTAAAAAAATCGATTTATCGAATATAACACCAAAAAAACCCCACAAAAATCAGAAGTCCGACTCTTGAATTGTGTTAACACTTCTCCAAAACAAGCAGTTTGGACACAGAAATTGTGGTGCTTGTGTAGATTGGTGACTTTTTAATCCAGCACGTTTCAGATGAAAACATTATTATGCACTTACATGCCCTGTCAAAATTAGTATGAATTCCAAAAAAATTAAGAAAAATGGTCCAGAAAAATAATAATTACATGTAAAAATAGAATTTACCGAATTATCGAGTTTTAATATGGAAGAGTAATGCAACCAATTCAGTATGATTCGAAAAATTCCATTTTTACTTGTAATTATTTTTCTACTGAATCATTTTTTTTCTGTAATTTTTTACATTTATACTAACACTAGCGGGGGGTACCCGGCATTGCCCGGGTGTTTGGAGGTGTTTGTAGTTTTGGGTAAATCAAAACCCCAGGAGGGGGGGGGTAAAATAAAAAAAAAAGTTTTGGTAGGTAAGTATGAGGATCGAACCCGAACCCGAACCCGAACCCTTGAGGCAAAGTTGGAGATTAAAGTGTGAAAACAAAAAAGGGCAACATTAACCACTGGGCCACCGCAAAATACTAACGGACACACGTTTGAATTTATTTAACTATTTAGAATTGGCAGGTGCACATTTTAATGACTTAATGAGGTCAACTTTGACTGCGGGGTGTTATTTCATTTACTGCGGGAACACTTTTTTTATTTTTATTTTCCCAAGATGTTGGGGGCGGAACCAGCTCCCCATAAAAAGGGGATTGTTCAAATTGGATAGCAGTTGTCTGATATAAGGAAAATATTTCTACATTGATCAAAGCTGATTGCTTTCGGACATTTCGGAAAAATACCGCCAGAATTAGTGTCACTTTTATTATATGAAAAAGCCTAATCCACATGTGGCGAACGAAAAATGTTGAATATTTATCTTTTTGAATTCGAGCAAATTAAATTGACAGGCGACTTCCGTTGTTAACTTGTAGATATAATGATTTATATGTGATATAAAAAGTTTTAAGAAGTTGTGAGCCGACCGCCAGCTTCTCGGAAAAAAGCCTTTCTTGGACATACACAAAAAGCGAACATACATACACACATTTCACTTTATATATAAACTAGTGAGGGGTATCCTGCATTGCCCGGGTGTTTGGAGGTGTGGGGGGGGGAGTTAAAAAAAAAAGTAAGTATGAGGATCGAACCCGAACCGTTGAGGCAAAGTTGTGAAAAAAAAAAGTGCGACGTTAACCATTGCCTCACCACGACATGCTTACGGAAACACGTTTGAATTTATTTACTTACTTGGATTTAGCAGGTGCTCGTTTTAATGAGTTAATGAGGTCAAGTTTGACTGCGGGATTTTATTTACTGCTGAACGCTTTTTTTTTTTTTTTTCCCCCAAGATGTTATAGGAAAAAGACTAACCCACATGCGGCGAGCGACAAATCTTGAATATTTATCTTCCCGAAATCGAGCAAATTAAATAGACAGGCGAGGTTCGTTGTTAACTGTGAGATATTACGATTTATATGTGATATAAAAAGTTTTAAAAAGTTGTGAAGCGAGTGATCGCTTCTCTGAAAGAAGTCTTTTGTAGACATACAGAAAAAGCGAACACACATACATGCATACATTTTAGCTTTTATATTTATAGATGACGCGTAAATACATAATGTTTTCATCTGAAATGTGTTGGTTTAAAAGATCAGGTGTTTTTTTTATTAATGTATGTTTTTTTTGTTTTTGATTTTTGCAGAAAAAGTTTTTTAAATAAATATAAGAAACTCATAATAACACAAAATAGAGTTGTCCTTTTTTAACAAAATAAACATTTTTTTCATCTATATTATAAAAACAGAAATGTATGTATGTATGTATGTATGTGTGTTCGCTTTTTGTGTATGTCTACAAAAGGCTTTTTTCGCCGTGATTCTCGGTTGGTTAGCTCCTTCTTAAAACCTTTTATATGCTGTCTAAATAATAATATCTACGACTAAGGAACTCTGGTCGCAGCTATCTTTAATTTACCCGACTTTTACAAGCTATTTTCGAGATATTTTTTGATCGCCGCGTAGCGGGGGGAAAACAAACTGGCTTCTAGCGCAAAACTAGGTTAAACATCACGCGACTTAACGTTCTCGCACCTGTTAATTTCGGTTTATAAACGTCAACTTAACACACTTATCAATTCATATATTCCCGTGGTCGAGATGGTTAGGTCGCAGGGTTTTTTTTCCATTTCCTTTCCACCTTCGCATCAAAGGTTCGGGGTCCAAGCCTACCTTTCTACTAAGACTTTTTTTTCTTTTACACCTCCAAAACTCGGGCCAATGTTTTTTTTTTTTTAAACAGGGTTGTTTTGATCTACCCCCCCCTTCTTTCAACACACCTCCAAACACCCGGGCAACGCTAGTCTAATATATAAAAGGCAAAACGTGTGTGTGTGTGTGTGTGTGTGTGTGTCTCACAAAAACTTTCGACAGACGCGTCGGAACATGATTAAATGAGTATCGTTTTAAAGCTCTGTTTCTTGGACGACAAATATTGAAAAATTGGGCAAATGCATTAATTCTTTCATCTTCAACTAGGCAATTTTCTACAAGGAGGGGTCGTTTTTTTCATCGACATTTTCACAAGTCATCGTCTCCTTTCGATTGACTACCTTTAATTCCAACGTTCGCAACTTCTGGTTTCACAAAGAACGCATCAGCTAAAACATTATTTTTTTTTTCACTTTCTTTTCCTCTTTCGTGTTACGGGTTCAAGACTGCCTGCCTACAACCACTTTTCTCCCCCCGGGCTGCCTACTGTTGTTTTGATTTCCCTCTCCACACCTCCGCTACTACCACATTTGTTTTTATTTTTTAACACCTCTCTCCACCCAGGCTGCCTACAGTTGTTTTGAGTACCTACCCCCACCCCACCCACCAACGGGGTTCCTTACTACACCACCTTTCCATACCCTGGCAACGCCATGTACCCCCACTAGTTTTTAATAAAATATGAACATAATAAAGTTTTTGCAACACATTTTTGGAAGTAAAATTAAAAACTCTATTTTTTGTTCTTATAAGTTTCTTATATTTATTTAAAAAAAAAAAAAAAACTTTCTTAATAAGAAACACGCATTGATAAAATAATATAAAATTAAAATAACACGCATTTATTTTTAATTCGGTCCTGAAATTGCATTTGTCTGCCCTGCTATGCACTCTCTCCATGGCCCAATTGAAAACCAAAAAGTGATTCCGTCACAAGGGCTAAAAAAGAAAAAATCATTTTGTCATTATTTTTTGCTGTTTTTCTTAGTTTAGAGTACAAAAAAGAAAAGAAAGAGAAAACTACACTCCTCACTTAAACTATAAACTGTGCGATTTTTTTAAAGGTGGTTTAATAAAATGAATACGGATTTAGAAGATTATAAAATTTGTAAATTTTGCGTATTTTCCCGATTCAAACGAGTTCCGTTTTTGAAACGGTGTTAGTTATTTGGAAGACCCTTCCGAATTATGTTCCTTTACTTAAATCTGAACATGAACATCCTGTTAATATTACATGTCATCATGTACTGTTTATTTATTTGCTCCCCACTGAGCAAATTAGACACAATTAGACGTTTTTTAATCTGGGGAGGGAAAACCAGCTCCCCCAAGGGGGCACTCTGGCAGGGTCTAAAATTAGTAATTGTCTTATATGAGGAGTTTCCCCCACATTGACCAAACTAATTGACTTAAAAAGAAATTGTCCGATATGAAGGGTTGCCCCCACATTGACTAGAACTGATTACTTCCTTTTCCGCTCCTGGCCCGAAGGCCAAGAACAGCTTCTGCGCCTAGGGCATGTACTGAAGTTATTACTATAACCTATTTGAACAAATGCATATGTTCTTTTAATTGCGTTTATTTTATTTTATTGATTATATGTGAAAAATCCACATTTTTTAAAAACTGTTACACTCATTCATTTTTTTTTTTTTTTTTTTAGACATATTTTCAATTCCACACCCATTAATTTAATTTATTTGCTTCTCATGTAGCTGCGGTCTCCCTAATTCTGCTTTCGATTTTTGATGTTTACATACCTCGATTCCGAGACAGTGGATATTTTTTTTGTTGTTGTTGTACGAAAACGGTCATTTACAATTATTTTGTTTGTTTTTAAGTTTTTAATCTATTTTAAACTAATATAAATTATTTATTTTACTTTATTATACTTGAAATAGCTTACTTTCAATATTAAATGTTTCTGCAAATAAATGTATAAAATATATAAATTAAAAATTAGTTCACAGATATTTATCCATTATATTTACAAAAAAAAAAAAAAAATTTTCATTATTAATTATTTCTGTAAAAATCAGTTTGCGGCTGACCTAAATTTTCGGTGGTCTTATAATTAATTAACACCGGTTACTATCGAGGCCTTTAAAAAGCAGCACTCGTAAATAAGTGATTTCGTCAATAATCTAATAAAAAAGTGTATTCGCTGAAAAACAACGCAAAACATTTTTTTTTTTTTTTCAAAATAAATTACATCGGTAAACACGTCCCGGGAAAACTCGTCTCCGGAAAACCCGTACCAGGAAAACTCGTATCCGAAAAAATCCCGCCTTTTTTGCTAGGTAGGAAAACTGGTCCCTTATTGAATAAATATCGATTGAAAACACATTTTATTACCGTTCTTGAAGGAGATATTGTTTTTAAAAGAGATGCACCCCCATAATATTTAAAAAAAATTATTTTTAACTCTTCATTAAAAAAAATAAACTTGATCACGGAGTCAAGATACGAAAAACGAAACCAAATATTTCTTTAAAAAATACTCTAGTTTTAACACTTTTTGTGTCATTACGAAACAAAAATAAAAAAAAGAAAACACGTATTATCAAAGAAAGCAATTATTTTATTTAGAAGAATTAATTCTGTTTAAATAATTCTTGTGTTATTACAAAACAACAAAAAAGAAAACACGGTCTTATGTAATTTTGGTACCGCGCTGAAATAACGTTATTATTTCGAAAGCCATTCTTAACATCGGGAGGGTATCGTTTAAAAGTCATTTCGGGGACACTTGTGCAGTACTTAAAAATATACAAATTTATTTTTTGGGGGGAAGTTGGTGGAGGCTCGTTTTAAAACTATATCTACCTCAGTATTTTCTTTAATTTTCGGACATTTTTTGTTATAAATTATTTACTAAATAATGTCGAGTGCGACATTACTTGTTATTTCTTTTTAATTAAATAAACTCTTTAAAATAAGTTTAAACACCAAAAACTTACAAAGCTAAATAGAAAACAAAAACTTAGAAAAAAATGAAAAAATATTTTAAAAAATATTATGGGATGTGCATTATTACCTAAAAATATACAAATTTATTTTCTTGGGGAGGGGGGCTCGTTTTAAAACTATATCTACCTCAATATTTTCTTTAATTTTCTATTTTTGAGCAATTATCCTCCTAAAACGTGATCCTCTTATGTCGGACATTTTTTGTTCATAAATAACACTCGCCATTACTTTTTTTTTTTTTTTTTTAACTAAATAAACTCTTTAAAATAAGTTGAAAGATCAAAAGCATTCAAAGCTAGGTAGAAAACGTAGAAAAATTAATTTAATTTTTTTAAAACAACAGTAAACAAGTAAAAATATTTTTTTTAAATATTATGGGGGGTGTATTCTCTTTTAAAGACAATATCTTCTTCAAGAACGGTCATAAAATGTGTTTCAATCAATATTTATTCAATAAGGGACCAGTTTTCCTACCTAGCAAAAGACAACGAGTTTTCCGGGGTCGAGTTTTCCGGGTACAAGTTTTCTGGAGACGGGTGTTGAAATGGTGATTGCTAGGAAATGTTCCTACTGGGGATTTATTCCAGCTGGCAAAGCAGTTGCTACAAGTGTAAAGAGGACTGGGATCTCAGGGAAGCTAATTGACATTCAAATTCCAGTGATGTTCAATGGTCATTGCCAGCGAGAAATTAATGGCAAATGGCTGTTGTGATGATGCAAGTTCATTTGCAAAGGTGAAAGAGTACTGGAAATCTTGCTAGACTTGTTGTCACCCAGATTCCAGGGAATATCATTGGCTGTTATTCATGAGTAATCTCTGTTGATGATCTGTACGAGACCTTCTAGTGAGTACAAATAATAATAAAAGCTTACCCTCATCCGACTGGAAACCACCCTGAATTGAGTGGTAATGGTCCGATAAGCTCCCTTCCCCTTCATATTCTATCTTCAAGTCTTAAAGGCTGAAGTTACCTACTACCTTAAAAAACAAATCACATAATATGTTTGATTGATGAATTCAGCTGTGCATGTAGAGAAAGAAATGTTGACATAAAAAGTTTTAAACACTTTCAAAAGATTAAAACTTTGCAGGTAGATAGAAAATTAAATTTTATCATGCTTAGTAAGTTATGTGCAGTATATTTTCTCATCCTCATTTTTGCATTGTTTTTATTTCTGCTGCTGCTGCTATTATTATTATTAGTGTTAGTATTATTATTATTAGTAGTAGTAGTTTTCATACAGGCTATTAGCAAAGATTTCTCTGAGAACAACCTGTAGTGTTCCCTGGAGCTTGAGTAACAATGTCTCCCCACATTTCCAATGCTCTTCACCTCTTTCGATAACCTTTGCAAATAAATTTATTTTATCACAATAGCTGTTTCGTTGATTTCTCATTGAAATTAGTCTTCACTGGAATTTGAGTGGCAATAAGCCTTCCCAAGGTTCCAGTCCACTTTTCACTCAGTCAGTGGAGGTCTGGTTAGTGCTGTCTCTCCTTGATTTTTTCATCTACTTGGTGTGGTGCCAATTGATGGCAATACTTTATTTATTTATTTTTTTTGAGGAGGATGGAACTTACAATTATACAGTTTCAGTTTTCTTGATTCATGTAGGGAAAATTGTGACTTACCATTAAAGCATCCATGCATTTGTGCATCATGTGGAGTCGAGCTGTCACTGGGAGGGAAAACACTGTTGTTGTGTGTTACTGACTTGCCTTTTTTTTTATTACTTCTTTTTTCCTTCCTTCTTCTTTTGTGTTACAAGCTATTTCAGTGTTATGGATAAATTCAACCAAAAGTTGATTCCTGAATTCGACAGCTCCCCCACTGGTATGATCATAAGTTTCCTGGTCTTCTGATCGACATGCCTCAGTTCTTCTTTGATCCAATCTATAAACTGTCCAGAGTATCTTACTAATGACTATATTTTTACATTTAATTAGGTTTCTACTATATAGTTTTGTTTCTAGAGGTTTTCTTGTTCTTCTAAGGCATTTCTTTTCAATTTTCTCTTTCATTTCAATTGCTTTGATGCTGTCTGCTTCCAGAATTCCCAAATATTTGTGGCTATTTTGTTCACCTAGTGCTCTAATTTCTGCTTGGTTGGGTAGTTCCATACCTTCCGTTACCTCAAGTGTTCCCTTCTTATAACTAGCAGCACATACTTTTCCATGCTGAATTCCAAATGGATATCCTGGCTGAAGATTCTGGTTGTGTTTATTAGCCTCTCTAGTCTCTTTTTTTTTTCTTGCAAAAAGTTTCAGGTCTCCCATGTACATTAGGTTTTCCATTCTTTCATCTATATTAGTGAACTTATATTTGACTTGACATTTTCTTTTGTTAAGAGGCATCATAGCTATGATGAATAGTAGTGGTGATAGGTAATCCTCTTCATCGTCATTGGTACTTGTGCATTACAACTGTATATCAAAAAATGCATTTTAAGTACAAAGACATCAATAACTAAAAAAAAAAAAAAAAGTGATGCATTATAATTTATGTACCTGCGTGCCATGATGGAATTAATAAAAATTGCCAAAATTACAAAAAAAGTTTAAAAAATGATCAAATAGAAAAATATTTACAAGAAAAAATAAAATTTATCAAATAATGCAGTTTTATTGGTTTCTTTTATTACAGACAATTCTATATGAGAAGCTGATTTATCTCCCTTGTTTCCATCTAACTTTTGCAATTTCAAATTAGAAAATGGCTGATAAACAATATACAATAATCATTTTTACTAATTTTAGGAATACTTGAAGTACATTTTTTTATATTCAATCATAATGCATCAGCTTCTTCTTCTTCTTCTTCTTCTTCTTCTTCTTCTTCTTATTATTATTATTATTATTATTATTATCATGATGATGATGATGATGATGATGATGATGATGATGATGATGAAGAAGAAGAAGAATATTTCATTTAGGGCATCTTAAAAGTGATATATTAAGTTTTCCTAAGAAACCATCCCCTAGCATCCTACCTACATACATCATGCATTCTTAACAAGAGCCAAAAAAAAATTTATGCAACAAATAAATTTTATTAAAAGAAAGATATGTTACTTTTCAAGGATAAATTCTTTTTTTTCTCCTCTTTTGGTATTTTCACATTTGAAAGCGTTTTTGTCGTTCAAAAGAAACTGCATGTTTACTCTGTTTAGTTAGAAAAACACTCACGGTTGACATTTTTTACTCGTTTCTTGAAATTTTGAATATCTTTGGTTTTATAAGATCATTGCTGATTGGTTGCAGCAATCAACTTTCTTTCAGACTTGTCCTACCAGAGACCATCTCTTAAGTGAGCTGACCATATGACTGAATTTATAAAGAGTTAAAACCATGGCAATTCTCTCTCCTTATTCCTGGATCTCAAGCTGAGGACTAATCCCCAACTGCTTTCTTGGGACACAGTAGGACTCACCTGCGGGGAGGGGGGGGGGGTCGACTAAAACCGGAGAGACATCTAACATGGCTACCGCTAGACTCAGAGTTAGATATGATGAACTCTTTTCTCACCCTACACGATGGTCTCTAATCGTTTATCTCTGTTCATACATATGGATGCACATTTCTACTTCAATACATATCCATCAACTCTTTCTCTTTCAACAGGACTGTCTAACCATTCATCCACATCCATACACACAAACTCTTTCCACGACTAACTTTTTTTACAAGCATACTTACTAACGATAATCAATAAAGTATTATTATTATATTAGAACAAGACACTTGTCTTTTTATTCTACTCGTTCCATCAGCCTAAGTTTTTTTTTTTTTACTCACTTTCACTTTGACGTAAGAAGGTACTAATTGGGACCATGCCTAACAAAGTAATTGGCAATTTTATTTTGGGTGTCGCTCATGTAGTAATATCATAGAACTACTTTCATATGCGCAAGAGTTGTGGCCCCTGGCGTATGAATATATACGAGGTTCTCACTTCCCACTCGGACATGGGCTAGTCAACATGTGTATATCTTTTCCTTATGTATATATGTAGTAATAAATCATTTGTTCATATAAACGTCTCTGCTATAATTCAAGCATCAACACACCCACACACCAATTCAACAGCTCACACTAAGGATTGGAACTTCAACCTCCAGAAGAGTGTAACATACAATTAAATTTTACCAAGTACTCTGGATATGGTAGGAGTGGTACAGTGAAAGCAGTTGATGGAAGGGACATAGAATGTAAAGGAACCAGGCAAGTGGAGATAAAAGTATGTGGAGTACGAGTGAAAGTGGGGGCGATCTTGATGAATCACATCATTGACGGGATTGACGTCATCATTGGAAAGAACATAATCAAGTGGGAAGTGTAACTATAAAGAAAGCTGAGGTAAAGTTTAATAATGTACTGACCTCGTGAAAATCCATCACCTCTGTCGAAAGATTTTGCGAGACATAAAAACATACATACATACATTCATACATACATTTAAACAGACAGGTGAGATTCATATTATAGACTAGCGGGGGGTACCCAGCGTGGTCCGGGTGTTTGTAGGTGTGTGTGTTGGGGGCGGTGATCAAAACAAACGTTGGTCGGTTGTTTGGAGGTGTAAAAGAAAAAAAAAGTTTTAGTAGGAAAGTAGGCTTGAACCCCGAACATTTGATGAGGTAGAAACGAAATGGAAAAAAAACCTGGGACCTAGCCATCTCAGCCATGAGAGAAGAGGAATGAAAAGCATCTTAATTTAATGTTTATAAAATGAAATTGACAGGTGCAAGAAACTTAAGTCCCGTGATGTTTGACCTCGAAACATGACACGGCTGCAAGCCAGTTTTCACTTGTTTTATACTGAAAAGCGAAAAAAAACATGCGGCGATCGAAATATCTGGATAAAAATAGCGCGTGAAAGTCGGGCAAATTAAATACACATCTGATCCCCCCCTTCTTAAGTCATAGATATTATCATTTAGACGTGATATAAAAAGTTTAAAGAAGGAGAAAGCCAACAGAGAAGACCGACGAAAAAAGCCTTTTGCAGACATACACAAAAAGCGAACATACATACACACACACATATTCGCTTTTATATATATAGATGACCACCATCTTAAAATGTTAGTTTCAGAAAATGCTAAAACCAGCAAATCTTTTAGCTCCGCTATTTATATGATTTGCTAACAAGTTTCTTTCCTCTGAAGAGAAAAATCTTACATTCTTTGAAACTCCACGGGATAAGGATATTTCAACACCCCTTTTTTTTATTGGGGGTATTCTGTCAAAAAATTGATTTGTACATGTAAATTTCTGATTTTTAGTTTTTATTTGTACTTATGATTTTTTCTTCTGAAAAACAAAAACTACTTGATCAATTTATATATTTTAAAAAAATATTTGTTTTTCTTACTGACCCAATGTAATTTACCTCCTAAAAAAAAATCAAATCTACTTTTTTATTTTTTTTTTTTTGGCTAACACGTTTCAACGGCCTTTAAAGATAATATAAAAGAAGGAATTTTTTTTAAAATTATTAAAATTCCACATTTTATTGTGAGTGATCACTTTCCTATATAAATTTAATGTAAATAAGACCCCACTTCTGGGTAACATAGAAAGACATGTAATGGTTAGGATTTTTTTAAAGTTTGGTGGGGGGATGGTAGCAGAAAGGGGAAATAGGGTGGGGGGTGGGCTCAAGTTCCAAAGTTTTAAAAATATGTAGAAAACGTGTGTGTGTCGAGGGGGGGAGCATTTCATTTTCTTTAAAGATTTTCTTTTGAAAAGGTCTCATAATTAAATATTACTTAATCAGTTAATTATATCCTCATATTTTTAAGGCTATTAACACACACACAGACACACACACACATATATATATATATATAACAGACGCCCCATTTCTTAAACTTGGCCATTTATTTGTTCTTCTGATCAGTTTTCTTAATTTAATTCTAGGACTTTCACGTGCATATCTAAGCTGACCTAATTATTAACGCTAACTTTTGCGCTTTTTGTCTGGGTCAGTTTGACCTTGCTTTCCAAATTTAAACTGTCACCGCTTTTCGGGGTTCTTTTTTTTTTTTTAAGCCTTAATTTTTTTGATTCATCCAGCCTTGACAGACATGTTTTAAATATTATCTTTAGTGCTTTTCTTTTAATGATTTGGAATTCATTCCATTTGCGCTTTTTTCCAAGGAACTCTGCCTTTTGGATTATTTTGGACCATTTGGAATTACCCATTGGATTGAAATTTTAAATTCGACCGTTTTGGATTTTACCATTTTTGGATTTTTACCCTTCACCGGACTATCCATTCATGTGAAATCTTTTTATTATTTTTCTTTTGCCTCCTGTTCCCCTTACCTCACCCTTTTTTTTTTTTAACCAAGTAAGATCTTTGATTTACTTTTAGTTTCATTAAATATTTTTATATGCAAAATCCGATCCTGCATTTTGCTAATTCCTGCCCTCTGATGAGAAGGAGAGTATTTCTTCGAAACTCCGCGGATTAAGGACTATCCACTTATCTTGTGCTTCCTTTTTTAAAATTAAATATGTTTTTAACTCTTTTTCAAGATGTCTTTTAACATGTTTTATTAATCATTTGTTCATATTATAAGCTCTATTTCCTTTTCGGTTTTATTGAGCTTTTTACATCTGGCTGAGTTTATTTTACTTGTAAATATTAAATGTTTAATATTTATAATATATTTTAAGTTTACCATTTCGATTACCTTGGTAAACTTATTGTAACTTTTATTTTTATTTTTTATATATATATATATATATATATATATATATATATATATATATATATATATATATATACAATATTTATTACGACATTATATGTACATATTTCAAGGTCGTACCAGTGGTTTCATTGTGCTGAATCAACCATAAGAGATTGGAAAGAGTCAGTCTTATAGTTGATTCAGCGCAATGAAACCATTGGTACGAGCTTGAAATATGTATATGTAGTGTCGCTATAAATATTGTATCCTCAGCTCTCACATCCACGATCGAGCACTTTATTGGAGTTTTTTCATCGCCTCCTGACACGCTATATATATATATATATATATATATACCAAGTTAAAGGTGTCCAAGAGGGAAGACTCATAAATTAAAACAAGATTATTAAGAGTGCTCAATAAAAAAGAGCAAAGTATAATATTTTCTATTTATATAGACAAATATTACATAGTCGCTACACTGAACATGCTAATGTTTTGGACGATTGGTTGGCAAAAACTAAAAGTCCTCGTCAGGCAACGTAATATGGCTTATGTTTCACTGAAGACGACTGGTTCTCAAATAGAAGAAGAAAAAATTAAATGTTAAATTTAAAATTAAGAAAGGGAGGGGTGATAGTTAAGTGACATTTTAGACTCCAAATATAGGAAATGATGGGGGAAAAAGAGCGTCAAGACTTAACAGGATAAACGAAGAATAAAAAGGAAAAGAAAAGAAAGATAAAAAGAGAGAGACAAAGAAAAGAAGAAGAAAAAATGAGAAAGAAAAAAGAAAAAGAAAGGAACCAAGAAATAGTAGAAGGGGAAAAAGGGGTTAGCCTGATTACAATGTCATAAGAAATGGGGAGAGGGGCGAACACATTTGAAAATATTTATAAATAAGTTAGGGAAAGTGTAAAAAAACTTGAGTTTTGTGCACTGTAGAGGAAACATTAAGAAAGAAAGGGGGAGGGTGTGGATAAAAACATATTAGCACATGGAGTTATCAGACAGTCAGACACATATACACTAATAAGCGTATCAGTAACTAAGTCGAACATGCATACTTGCAAAAGCAAACATGTGCATATGTATATATATATATACATATACACATGCACTAACATACATATACATACATACATACATATATATATATATATGTATGTATATATATATATATATATATATATATATATATATATATATATATATATATATAATGGACTCTCCCGTCGTGTTCGACGCATGAGGGCCAAAAATTCGCTCTGTTTCACTCTGCCTTCAATGCTTGTGCAGCATGTGTGACACGAGGCCGGCTCTGCTCCCACAACCCAAGCCGCACGACTCACAGGATACAGGCTGGGAAGGTGCTGTTCCTACTCTTGCTCTACGAAGATTTGTTTGATTCGATAGCCGTGTGTCAATGTATGTTATAATGCTCGCAAAACATTTTTCCCTCCACAAATTTCTATCCGCAGCATCTTCTTCAAAGGTTTTTGGGTTCAGGCCTGCGTGCTTAAGATTGTCTTTCAGCTTATCCCTGTACCTCAGAAATGGACGACCCACATTTCGATTACCCTCTTTCAGTTGACTGTATGCTAGTTGCTTAGGAAGACGGTTTTCATCCATGTGAACAAGGTGACCAGCCCACCAAAGCTGAGACTTCATCAGGAAGGCCTCAATACTTAAAATGTCGCACCTAGCAAACAATCCTGCATTAGGGGCCTTGTCTTTCCATGTTAATCCACATATACTGCAAAGGCAATGCTTATGGAATGCATCCAGTTGCTCAATCTGCCTACGGTATGGGGTCCAGGCTTCCGATCTATACAGGAGTATCAAAACAATCACTGCACGATAAACTGAGATTTTGGTCTTTAGAGTCAAACCTCATTCATTCCATACTCTTGACTGCAGTTTGCCGAAGACATCAGTCACCTTTGAAATCCTGCTCAATATCTCATCATCAAGTGATGCTGACGAATTCACCTTACTTCCGAGATATGCAAAGGATTTAACATACTTTAGAGGCTGTCTATTCACTAAGATTTTCTGAGGCGGTTCTACATATTCTGGTCTCAGAATATTCACACCACCTTGCTGCAACGGGGGTGGGCTTTGGTTGGTAGATAACTTCTGTCTTTTTAATACTAATCGTCAAACCAAATGCTTTTGCGGCATTGGAAAACTTGTCAACTAATTCTTGTGCTTCTTCAAATGAAGTGGCCACAAGTGCAGCATCGTCTGCAAAAAGAAAATCATGAACCATTTTGCTTCTTGTTAGTGTTTTAGCTTTGAATCTTTGATGATTAAAAAGACCCCCGGTAGTTCTAAACTCAAAATGGACACCTTGAGTGTAATCTTTAAAAGCATGCTCGAGCATGATTGAAAAGAAGATGGCAAAGAGCACAGGTGCCATAACAAAGTTTTTACCGTGAATGACTCAGAGAACTTTCCTTCTGCTCTTACACGTGCCTCCATATTCTCGTGAAAGGATATTATTACATTTAACATTTTTTCAGGGATTCCAACATTATTCAAAACCTTCACAAGTGCGATTCTGTTGACAGAGTCAAACGCCCTGGTTAGGTCAATAAAAACGGCAAACAGATCCTGATTTTTCTCACGTGCCTTCTCTGCAACTTGGCGTAAACAGTAGATCATGTCGATGGTTCCCCTTCCAGATCTAAAACCACACTGCATCTCAGGATAAATTTTGTCTACTAGATGAATGATTATCCTGTTCAAAATGACCCTGGCTAGTACTTTTCCAGCCACAGAGAGCGGTGATAGTTATCACAATCAATGCGCTTCCCTTTATTCTTGAAGAGATGGATTATTGACGAGTTCCTGAAATCCTGAGGTACAGAATCGCTTTCCCAGATTCTGATGAATAACTCCAAAATATATATATATATATATATATACATGTAAAAATGAGACTGTATCTAAATTTAATAAAAACATGAAGAGACCTTATGTAGGGTATATATTTTTAATCATGAGTTGTATTTACACGGTGTAATTTAAAACTAAAACTAAAACTAAAATTTCCAGTAATAAAAATTAAATGTCCCAAAAATAAATAAAATAATAAAAAAATACTCTATAAATATAAAGCGAAAATGTGTGTATGTATGTTCACTTTTTGTGTATGTCCAAGAAAGGCTTTTTTCCAAGAAGCAGTCGGACGGCTCCCAACTTCTTAAAACTTTTTATATCACATATAAATCATTATATCTACAAGTTAACAATGGAGGTCGCCTGTCTATTTAATTTGCTCGAATTCGAAAAGATAAATATTCAATATTTTTCGCTCGCCGCATGTGGATTAGGCTTTTTCCTATAATAAAAGCGACACTAATTCTGGCGGTATTTTTCCGGTCGCGATCCCGGAACTGTCTGAAAGCAATCAGATTTAAAACGTGCATCTGCTAATTCTAAATAGTTAAATAAATTCAAATGTGTGTCCGTTAGTATTTCGTGGTGGCCCAGTGGTTAACGTTGCACTTTTTTTTTTCTCACTTTAATTTCCAACTTTGCCTCAAGGGTTCGGGTTCGATCCTCATACTTACCTATCAAAACTTTTTTTTATTTTAAACTCCCCTTCCCGCGGAGTTTTGATTTACCCAAAACCACACACACCTCTAAACACCCGGGCAACGCCGGTTACCCCCCCCCCGTTAGTCTATATATAGAAAAAGCAAATGCGGCGCTCGCAGTTTTGTATGTCTCGAAAAGGCTTTTTTCGCCACCATTCTTGGGGGGGGGGGTTACTATCGCTTAGAAGTGTTTATACACCCCCTAGATAATAATATCGAAGATTTGTGAACGCGCGTTGCGTCTAGATTTATTTACAGCGACTTTTACAAAATTCTTGCTATTTCAGCCCGTCTTGTGTTCGTTCAGCTTTTTTGTATAAAACCGAAACTAATTCAAAGCTAAGAACTGGTCCCGGCAATCGCACCGGGGGAACGTCCAGTAGCAACCAGCTTTGATCAATGTGAGGGCAAACTCCTTATATCAGACAATTGCTATTCAATCTGGATAATCCCCTTTTTATGGGGAGCTGGTTCCCCACCTCCCAACATCTAGGGAAACAATCAGCCAAAGTTGGGTAAACAAACCCAAAAGCTGCCCCGCAGTAAAAGTTAACTCCGTTACTTCTATCTGACCTCATTAATGAGGTCAAATAGAAGTAGCATGTGTCAATTCTGTTTTTAATACTTAAATAAATTCAAACGTGTTTCAGTTGCTCTTTGTTGGCCGAGCGGGTAACGTGTCAGGTCTTTTGCACACTTTCACCGATTTTGAGTAATTTTAAATTTAACATTTATTTTTAATTTCAATTTTAATTTTTATACATTTTTTCTTCTTCTATTTGAGAACC
>NC_136524.1:60379400-60412275 GCF_053919585.1 Euprymna scolopes
CAGGCTCGCAACGTCTCTTCTGTGGGAGAGAGGTTGCAGGGAAGAGAAAAGGGCATCCCCACTAAACCACAAAGTCTATTTTGTATTCTGTCAAGGCAAGATAGGCTGTTTTTAGCAGCTCCTGCCCAGATGTGGCAGCAGTACTCCATCCTTGGATGTACTTGGTTTTTATACAGATAGAGAATTGCATCAGTAGTGAGATATCTTCTGGAGCGGTAGAAGGATCCCACTATTTTCCCAGCGTTCTTGGCAACAAATTTGATGTACGTGTTCCATTTCAGATCAGGAGTAAAGGCCAAACCCAGAAGCTTATCAAAACATAGAGCCTTTCGAAGATGAGAGCCATCCATTTCAATTGATGCCAGATGGGGATCAGAGCGCTGATGATGTAAAGATAGAAGCTTGGTTTTGGATGCATTAAAAGTGACCAACCACCTCTTACCCCATTGTACCACGCGCTCAAGATCAGAGGAGAGAGAATAAGAGAGAACTTTGTCACTTACAGCCTTTGATGTGTTGCCATAGATGGTCGTGTCATCAGCAAAGATATCAACGAATGATTTAAGTATGTGTTTTGGGAGATCATTGATGTAGATCAGGAAGAGAGTTGGGCCCAGGATAGACCCCTGGGGGACTCCAGCATTAATACTGTGGGCCTCTGATTTCTGCCCATCAACCACTACTCTTATGAACCTATCAGAGAGAAATGATTTAATGACTGAGAAAAATTTTCAGTAATACCGTAACTGGAAATCTTGTGAAGTAGGCCCTTATGCCATACCTTATCGAAGGCCTTGGAATCCAAGTTGGATATGTCAAGAGCAATTGCCCTGGAAAGGAAACCTTTGTCAAGAAATTCACTAATCCTATGTGATATAACTGTTAGCACATCTGCTGTAGATCTTGCAGAACAGAAACCATATTGCATGTCACTAAGAAGGTTGTTTCTGTTGAGGTGGTTGACTACTACTTTATTTAATATGGATTCCAACAACTTAATCATGACACACATGAGTGTGAGACTAACCGTAGCCCTCGGCGCAAGAGGGTCCGTGTGTGCCTGGCGTGTGGGGTGGTGGCTGATCCTGTGGTCGGGCAGCGGAAGAAAGAGTTTCAAGATGGCGCCTGCCTGCTTTTATTAGAGACGGAATCTCGCAGGATCGCGCGAGATCTCGCGGGGATGCAAATTAGCTAGGCCATCTTGAGTAATAAAAATCGGTCCATTGGAGGTGCGAGGCAGTCGGGTTCTGACGTTCGTGGCGATCAGTACAGTGACCGTTGGGTTCCGTTTCTATTCGTGCAGTCAGCTGAGCTTTGTTATATATATATATATATATATCATTCAACCACTACCGTGGTTGAATGATATATATATATATATATATATATATATATATATATATATATATATAAAACCCTACCCCCTCTCTGTCCGAGAGCCGGGCCGCATCCGTCGCCATCCTGGTTCACGGGAACATACTTGTGATGTACTTCTGGCCGTGTTCGTCGCTCCCAGCTCACAGGACCATAGATGCAACCCAAAAGGGCTACATTCTTACTTGTCTAGTGGTAGACCCCTCAAGAGTGATCAGACTCTCACTGGTCACTGGAAAATATCTTTCTGCTGCTCAGGGCACGCGAAATGTGCATGACCCTAAGTCCGTGTGGCAACATTGTCGATTTCAGTCGTCACTCTGGCTTTGTGCTGGATCCAGTCTATCTCTTTCATTATCTGGCGTCAGGGCATACCTGAAATAAACTGTATCCTCATTCAGGCCGACAATCGAGAAACAAGGAAAAACTCTGGAACATTTTTATATAGCGAAACAAAATAATTATTCATAAATCGTTTTACACTTGTTTATAGTCGAGTTCTTTGATCCAAGCTTCATGATGAAGGTGGCATAACTTACTCCTCCAATTAATTTCCCAGCTAAGAATAAGAGCCTTTCAACAGCTCTCATGAGGGTTTCGCCCCCCCCCCTCAGCGGGGTGAGAGCGATGTAGACGCCTCGATGCCAGCTAGTAAAAAGGACTCTAACTCTAAAAAGTCAATCGTTTTTATCAAATCAGAAGTTCCCCTTCCACCTTTTTGGAGTTATTCTTTCCTTTCTCTTAGAGCTTATCTCTACCAGACCTTAACCCCCCACCTGCACTGAGGTTTTTACTTTTTACCAATTAGGCATGATTAGTCACCCCAGGTCGAACAATACCTGGCGGCAACCCCTCACCATGGACCCCTATTCTTCATCTCGCTCAACAGAGATTTTAAAAACAACCTTTCCGTTATTGATAGATAACAGCAAATGAGATAAACAAATTATTATTTGTTTTTTCTCTTTCTGACAAAATCCCATAGACATTTGTTTTGTCCCAATCAAACATTAACACCCCTCTCTTCTGCCCTCTCTTCCTCTATTTGAAAAACAAGACCATCTCTTTTGATATGTAGATAATTCCAAATCTGTCTCCCTTCTTCTCTTCCTCTATTTGAAAAGCAAGATCATCTGGTGTTGCCAGGGATCTCGTCATATATATATATATATATATATATATATATATATATATATATATATATATATATATATATATATATATGTGTGTGTGTGTGTGTGTGTGTTGCAGGGCATTACTTGACTTATCTTTTTTAGATAGTTTTAAAGGTTTAAAAACTTCTAAGACTATATATATATATATATATATACACATACATAAGATATCTTTTATTCACACTCATAAGTATTTACTTATGTGTGCAGACGTACTAATATGACATACTATATATATTTATATTTATATATGATCATATATATATTTATATATGATATATATAGATATATGACTATATGACATACTATATATATTTATATGATCATACTATATATATTTATATGATCATACTATATATATGACTATATGACATAATATATATATTTATATATATATATGATCTCCCTGGATCACCACCTTGTCGTGGTGGAGAACCTTGTGTGTTCCGATGAACCTGAGAGCGATGCCGTCCGGAGCCTAGGCTCCTGGTAGGGCCACCCATCGCGGTAAGGTTGAAGGGGAGGTTCCAGACAAAAAGTGATCCAAAAGACCTCAACAGCTGATGCGGCAGATGATGACAATAATGACACAACGGCACTGAAGGCGGATGAAGGCTGCAACAGAAGAGGGTCTCCAGTCGTCGTGGTTCTCCATGCCATTGGAATCAGGCCCTCCTCTGCCAAGGGGCCATGTGGTGGCTGCAGGTGCATCAGTCTCCCCATGTTAAAAGACATCACACGCAGACGTTCTCCCGAAAGGGAACACATCCTACTTTACATCATGGATGGAAAAGTCTTGTGACAGTTTTAGTCATTAAGCTCCCAGACTGAGGCAGAGAGAGCTCTCCCTTAATTCCCGGATAGAAAAAGTCCTGTGGCGACCAGGAAGTGCTGATGGGAGCAGGACAGTGTAGTCTGGCAGCTCCTAGCTACAACCTGGCACATAGGCGGTGGGTGCCAGATTCAGTCGCTAACCTCACGAACCGAGGCAGAAAGAGTTTTTCGGCAGCTGCATCCATGACTGAGCAGCCCTGTTTAGGATCCACTCTGCTCACCCCAGTAGGGGAGGGGGGTTAGAAAAGGTACCCCTAAAAATAGCCTGCCTCAAAAAAACCCTGTCTGGACTACCGCATCCAGAGGGATCACCACCACGCAGTCGGAAAAAGAAAGAAAACCTATGCCTATATTTTTGAACCTGGAATGTGAGGACCCTCATGGACAACAAAACAAGTGATCGACCCGAAAGAAGAACTGCCATTATCTCAAGAGAGCTAAGGAGGTTCCAGATTGACATAGCTGCGCTCTCTGAACCCCGACTGGCTGATGACGGGCAGCTGAGGGAGGAGAAAGGCGGGTACACCTCCTTTTGGAAAGGAAGGCCTGCAGAAGAGCCACATATCCATGGCGTGGGCTTTGCTATAAAGAACAGCCTCATCCGCCACCTCAATGAGCCCCCTGTGGGCATCAACGAACGTCTAATGACCATGCGCCTGATGCTTGCGGGCAGCCAAATGGCCACTGTGATTAGTGCGTATGCTCCAACGCTTGATGCACATGATGAAATAAAGGAGACCTTTTATGCTGACCATGACACCATTTTATCCGGGGTCCCCAAGGGAGACAAGATAATCCTACTTGGAGATTTCAATGCCAGAGTGGGACGAGACCATCAGCACTGAAGAGGAAGAGAGGGGGTTGACAGCATTAACTCAAATGGTACACTTCTTCTGACAAAGTGCTTAGAACATAACTTGATCATCACGAACACACTTTTCCGACAAAAAAACGCATTCAAAACATCATGGATGCACCCTCGAAGTAAAATCAGGCACCTCATTGACTATGTCATTGTCCGTGCCAAAGACTGCTGTGATGTGCTGAACACCAGGGCAATGACCAGTACAGACAATTGTTGGACCGACCACCGTCTTATTCACTCCATCATGTCTATCCATTTAATGCGGAAGCAAAGGATGCAAAAAAGACAGAGCCGACCAAAGCTCAACATCGAGCAGCTGGGCGATATCACCTACCAACAACACCTCCAGGCGGCTCTTAGCGCGGACCTGCCCAAGCAGTATCTGCATGATGCTGAAGAGCACTGGGACAAGGTGTTCTCTGCCATCATGAACTCCAGTATAAGCATCCTAGGATAGAAAAAGCGGAAACATCAGGATTGGTACGATGAAAACGATACCGAAATCCAACAGCTTATAGGCATCAAGAGACAAACTTTTATCACCTGGCAGAATAACATCAATTGCAAGGTTAAAAGAGCTGCCCATGCCAAGGCTAAAGAAGGCTCAGGAGATGCCCTAGTTGTCTCCATCTTTAAGAAGGCAAACTGTGGGAACTACCGAGGCATTTCTCTCCTCTCTACCACAGGGAAAGCCCTAGCTCGGGCTTTGGCCAACAGGCTTACACCCCTTGCAGAAACCATCCTTCCCGAGTCCCAAAGTGGCTTTCGACCAAATAGAGGCACGATGGACATGATCTTCACTGCTCGTCAACTCCAAGAAAAGTGCAGGGAGCAAAATTTACCATTATACATGGCTTTTATAGACCTTACTAAAGCCTTTGACTCGGTGAACCGTCAAGCCCTTTGGCTGGTTCTTGCAAAGTTTGGATGCCCAGAGAGGTACATTCAGGTACTGAGACTGCTACATGACAATATGTCAGCTACAGTCCTCAGTAGTAGTGGAGATGAAACAGAGCCCTTCAGGGTTGACATGGAGTGAAACAGGGATGTGTCATTGCCCCAACCCTGTTCTCCATCTTCATTACTGCTATCCTCCATCTCACGGACAAACATCTTTCACGTGGAGTTTGGATTATGTACAGAACTGACGGGCGACTTTTTAACATCAACAGATTTAGGGCCAAAGGTCGAACGAACACCATATCCATTATGGAGCTACAGTATGCAGACGATAACGCCCTTGTAGCCCTCTCAGAAGAGGACCTACAGTGTACACTGATTGCCTTCATGAGGGCGTACAAACAGCTAGGACTAACAATTAATATAAAAAAAACTCAAATCCTCCATCAATCACCACCAAACAGTACTCCAGTCTCACCCCCAAACATCTCCATCGACAATGCTAGACTGGAAAATGTGGACCACTTCCCATACCTAGGCAGCATCCTATCATCAAAAGCCAACATAGATGATGAAATACAACACCGTCTCAGCTGTGCCAGTGGGGCTTTCTCAAGGCTAAGGAAGAGAGTATTTGAGAACCATGACCTTCTGGCAAAGACCAAAATCATGGTATACAAAGCTGTCTTGCTGCCCACTCTTCTTTATGGATCGGAGACCTGGACTACATACAGGAGGCAAGTAAAAACCCTGGAGATGTACCACCAAAGATGCCTCCGAAAAATCCTCAGAATTAGTTGGAAGGACCGACGCACCAACACCAGCATCCTGAGTGAGGCTGACATTCCTACTATCACCACTAATGTTGCTCAACGCCAGCTCAGATGGACTGGTCATGTTGTCCGAATGCCGGATCTCCGCCTCCCAAAACAGATTTTCTACTCTCAGCTTGTTGAGGGAAAGCGTGCCCAGGGTGGCCAAAAGATGAGGTATAAGGACAACATCAAAGTAAATCTAAAGCGGTTTCAAATGGAGCTTGAGACATGGGAGGATGTGGCTGGGAGCAGGTTGGCATGGAGGAGCGCTGTCCACGAAGGTGCTGCGCTTTATAGCAGTGACCTAAATCAAGCTGCTGAGGATAAACGCAAGCACAGAAAGGACAGATTATCAACCAGACAAGCCCAACCCCACCCCACCACCACTACCTTTATCTGCCCAAATTGCACAAGAAAAATTGGGTCTAGGATTGGGCTCTATGCTCACCTGAGGACCCACAGAAACCACAACTGAGGACAGTCTTACTCGGACACGAGTGACCGCCGATGATGACTACATAAAAAAAACACACATAAAAAAAAAACAGCTTACGAGTATGAATTAAATACACCTTCTTGTTTCGGAATGATTAATGATATACATGCCCTAAAAGTGAAAATTTAATTTTAATCATCTTAATATTTGCTACAATTCGAAATATTTTTATAGAATATATACCTCAATAATATTTTCTTGTAATCGTAATATTATTGGCCTGGCAAAGCCACAGGGGAGACAACAACCAAAGCAGCAAAACTGAAGCTGGTCTGCAGGACACTATATATACAAATGTAGGCAAATTTAGGCATATTTTATTGGTTTGAAAATATAGGTTGTTTTTTACCAATTGTCATCGTGAACTGGAATAGATACATTGAGAGCATTGCCAAGGCTGTTGCGAAGAAGGTGGGCTCTCTTTACCATGCTAGAAAACTACTTATGCCTGAAAGTATCCTGTACCTCTATAAGGCCACCATTCGCCCATGTATGGAGTATTGTTGTCACATTTGGGCTGGTGCATCTGCTACTAGTCTCTCACTCCTGGACAGAGTTCAAAAGAGAGTTGCAAACCTGATAGGTCCTGAATTGTCATCTAAGCTTCACCCTCTGTTCCATTGACGAAATATTGCATCCCTCTGCCTGTTCTATAAGTACTTTAATGGTGAATGCTCTGATGAACTACAGCACTTGTACCCCCTTGACCTGAATACCTCCGACAGACCCGACAAACAGCTAAATACCACCCCTTTCAGTAGAGATCCCTAGGTGTAAGGAGCCCTTCTACTCCAGTAGTTTTTAGACTTTGGAACTCTCTTCCAGGATTCTGCTTCCCCCACTATACTGACATGCAGGAGTTCAAGTGTAATGTGAACGGACATCTTGCTGCTCATCTCCCGCCATAATACCCCTGAACTTATGTCCCCGATAGTAGCCTCCTTCTTGAAAGTGGTACTGTGCCTTGTTTGGGGTGAAAATTGAATAAATAAAATAATAATAATCTTCAAAAAGCCTCCAAATTTTCATGCAGTTTCATCCCATAGGACCAAAGATATAAGCATTTCAATATTCAATTTGGCTACCAGTATATATATATATATATATATATTAATTTTATTTATACAAACATTAATGGCTACATATGTGCATACATGTTTCTGTAATCACCCACGTTGGGGGATTACGTCTTCAGGCCAAGAATTACCGTCGAAAGTGATATTTCCACCAAATACATTTTCCTATTTCGTTTATCAAGTTAGAATGCAACCTGGGTGGGAGTCATAAAAAACGGTGAGAGGACAAGTGAGGTCTTTGAAGATAATAAACATCTTTTTCATTTCCCTTTCCCCCCATCCAACCTAACTTTTGGTTTTTATAGCATAAGGTACTTGAGAATTTAGTTTTTTTGTCTTGGAGTCTGATTACAGAAACATGTATGCACATATGTAGCCATTAATGTTTGTATAAATAAAATTAATATACCTGCTCTGTTCACTCATTGAGCACTATTTTGGTAGACACATGTTGTTTCATTGGATGTACTTCTAGGAAACTAAACTCTACTGGCTATATATATATACACATATATATATATATATATATATATATATATATATATATATATATATATATATATATATATAATTTTATTTTATCTTATTTTTTTGTAAAAGCCAAAGACAATGTGGAGAAAGACCGGAATTATGAAAGTAAAGACAGAAAAACAAACAAATGTAGACGGGTATGCTTGAGTAGAGGAGTGCCTAGCCTTTATTCGTCTATCTTTCCTCACCTCAATGTATAATTATTTATAACCAAGTTGCTGGTATGTCCGGTGTATGTAAAGTCCGTGGGTGGTATATATATATATATATAAGAGATAGATAGATAGATAGATAGATAGATATACCACCTTTTTTTGTCAATTTTATAAGTTCTAATTCTCAAAGGAATGCTTGTTGGAAAGTTAATGACCTGAATTGTGTAGTGGGCTATGTGACATTTGCCCTTAGGTCGCACATTAAGGGGATTATCCATCATCCAGAGCCTATTTTTGGAACTCTTTTACAACCATAAAGTGTTTCAATCATAGTCATTTGTTTTCCTAATTTTGCATATGAATTACAAAATATGTGATATTTCTCTAATACCTCTGGCCTTGATAGAGGGTAAACTAAAACTGACTGCTATGGTTTCAATGATCTGAAATCAGAGCAAGGAGAGACTTAATACAAAATATTTCTCATATGTTATACTTCCCCTCTTTGGTTTTCATACATAAAGTAAATTTCACAGTGTTTAAGAATTATTTGATACTGTAGATATTCATTATCGTACCCTATTTCTAAAAGAGGGGAGATATAACATGAGAAATCTTTGGAATCAAGTCTTCCTTGCTGTTGTTTTAGATCATTTGAAACCATAGCAGCAAGTTTTAGTCTCCCCTCCAATCTTACATATATAGATATATACATATATATATATATATATATATATATATATATATATATATATATATATATATATACATACGAGCAAACAGTTAATAAAACATGTTAAAAAACACTTTGAAAAATCTGAAAAGGAGACACTTGATAAGTGGATAGTCCTTAATCCCCGGAGTTTCAAAGAAATACTTTTCTTCTCATCAGAGGGTAGGAATTAGCAAAATGTGGGATCGGATTTTGCATACAAAAGTATTTGATGAAATAACAAGTAAATCAAAGATCTTACTTGATAACAAAAAAGTCAAGCAGAGGGAATATGGTGAAGAAAAAGATGATTACACGTGAATGGATAGTCTGGTGAAAGATAAATAATCCAAAGACGGTAAAATCCAAAAATATAACTTCAAGAAAGTTAATTGAATTTCCATTTGCAAAAGTAAAATCAAAGGAAATCCCGTAATGTGAAGATGGTTCAAAATAATCCAAAGGCCGAAATCCATGGAATAATTCACAAATGTACAAGAGAAAAGGGGAAAAATTCCAATAGTATTAATAAAAGAAAAATAAGATATGCTTTTCACACTACTGCCGAGACATAAATATAAATAAGAAAGATCAGGGAAGAAGAAGAGGAAAAAAAATGATGATAGAATTAAATATAAAATAGAAAAACAAATGTCAAAATGACCCAGACAGGAAATATTAAAAGGTGCAAAAAAAATATATAGGGCAAAATAATATAGGTCGACAGAAATGTACAGGATATTACTTAAGGAAATGTCAGCACGAGTTGTTAAAAGACACTAAATGGAAAATAAATAAATAAATTAATTAATTAATAAATAAATAAATAAATAGAAAATAAATAATAAATAAACAATAAATAAAAAATGAAAATTATTTAAGGGGAGAGGATGGCCGGTATCTGCAAATTCAGGAAAAAGCAAGAAAGTAAGTAAGTAAATGCATATAGTAAAATATAAGTAAATATGCATACAAGATATGAAAGTGTGAGTAGATTGATATATTAGATAGATAGGAATATTTTAAGACTAAAACAGAAATTGCAGATAAAAAACCGGCCAAGCAAAGAAGAAATAAAGAATTAAAATAAAGGATTATTAAATTATAAAGTATTAAGAAAGTATGCAGAAAAACGATAAAGTTAAAGAAAAAATTATATATCTATCTAAAAGGTAAAAGTAATAACTATGTAATTTCAAAATTGCCATAATTAAATTTGGACTTATATTCACAGAAAGAGATCAGTTCATTTATAGAATTTATTATATTGTTACTTTGAGGGGAAGTAATTATAGTTATAGTTCGGTTGTGCAGAGGCAACATGACTTAGAGCCTGGAGTATAAGACTTAACTTTTTTTATGACTAGCGGGGGTACCCGGCATTGCCCGGGTGTTTGGAGGTGTGTGTGGTGTTAAATAAAAAAGAAACCGGGGGGCGGAGGGGATTGAACCCGAAGCCCTCAGACGAAGTTTGAAAATAAAATCAGCCAGCCAGAATGAGTTAGTGACAGATGTTTGAATTTATTTAAGTAAGAACCAAATTGACAGGTGCACGCCCAGAAGTCGTCGAGCATTACGACGACGACAACGACGACGACGTCAATGACCAGGTTTGTTTGTTATAAGCGAAGTAAAAAAAGAAAACAACGTTTTAATTAAGTGGGGGGGGTAATCAAAACATTGAAGAAAAACATTAAAAAAAACTAACGTAAGGCAATTGAACGATGAAAACAGAAAACGAACACGTGAAAAATGGCTTAAATAAGCCTTTTTCGATATTAAAATTTTAAAAATCGGTGGGTACCCAGTGTTTTTGGGTGTGTGGTCGGGAGTGGATAAGCGAAGTAAAAAAAACCCCAGAAAAACGAACGTTACGTGAAAAATGGCTTAAATAACACTGGTTCAATATTTAAATTAAAAAAAAAAAAAAAGACATCTCACACCACGATTCAAACCCAAAACGTTTAGATAATAAACCAACGCACTAATCAACTGACCTAACGCGACGTACATGAAATTTGTTTAGTTTTTCAACTATTTAAAGTAAATCAGGTCATGGCGTCATCTGGCGCAAGCGTAGAACCGGTCGTCGTCACGAGAAGACCGTTTTTGGTGACACCCCCTGTTGAAAATTGTCGATTTCGTGATGAAAAAATAAACGTTTTTGGCCAATTTTTCGATATTTTTCGAGCGAAGGATGAGGCTTTGATATGATACGGAGTTTGTGAATTTTCGTCGTGTCTGCCGAAAGTTTTTAGCAGACACACAAATATGCACACATACATACATAGATACATACATTTTCGCTTTTATATATATAGATGGTTCATTTGATTGAGAAGGGGGTATTATTAAAGTTAAGTTTTTTAATTAAAGTGGTTAGAGATGTTCCTTGGTTATTATTAGAATTATGGTTGTTAAAAGAAGAAATGTGGTTTGATATTCTTTTCTTAATTAATGTTTAAGTAGCGCCGATATATGTATGTACTTTATTAAAAGCTCGAGGTCTTGTATTAATATTAATTTGCTGATTTGTATTAGTTAAATGGTTTGAATTTTGTTCATAGTGTTCAACAAATGGTGGGACAATGATTGTATGAGGACTATTTTGGAGGGGATAATGAGTGTTGTTAGTGTTAGGATGACTGTTAGGAGAAATATTATTATTCTCATTAATATTAATATTATTATTATTATCATTATTACTAGTTGTATGAGTGTAGATGGAGGGGCTGCTCGAGTGGTGTATAGGATTAGTAACTATATCAGATGGAGGATGGGAAGAAAGATAACTTGAAGACGAAATATTAGCGTCTGTTATGGGAAGATTGCGTGGGAGCTCAGTAATTGTGCAAGAATATATAACATCTTTATGGATGCAATCATTATTGAGTGGGCAAAGATGTTTGTTATTCCAATTACAGTTAGTTTTGGGTTTAATTGGGAAAGGGATGTTTTGAGCTGATTTAATTTTTTTGTTATTAGATGTTAAGATTCTTTGTGCTAAATTAGGCATTGTTGAATAAGAAATCCTGACTGAATTTTTATTGAAAACAGAACTATATCTGTGTGGGTATTTGAAAGAGTTTTGTACAATGTTGAAGAATTCCTTAGGTATATTAGTTTTGACATTTAGGCTAAATGGAGGATTAAACCAAATATTTTTCTTTCTCCTGATGCGACTGGGTGGCTAAGAGGTATTGCAATTAGTATTTTGGCTTTGATTATATATGTAGACTTGTTTATTGTTATTGATAGCGGCAGATCTTGTTATTTGAACTGGTTTCTTACGAGTCATATTGTGTGTGATTACAGATTTAAGGCGGCCTGCAGGAGGAGCATAACTGTTGTATTTAATCTTTCCTTGTGTCCTGAGTTCCATAAGGCATTATTGAAGAAAGTAGCATTTTGATTAAAATTTTTTTTATCAAAAGAAAGAGCAGAAATTCTTCTAGAGACTGATGGTACTATAGATTTTATAATTGTATTGGTGTGGTTATGAGATTTATGGATGTATAGAAGCATACGATTAGGTTTATGATAAGGGCTATGGGTTTCGGTGTTAAGATTAAGTCTAGAAAATTTTACGTTTTTTGTTTGGTTCGATAATTATAGAAAGGCAAAAGTTATTAAAGAAGTTATGTAATTTTTTAATTGTTTCGTTGTACTCTCTTGGCCTGGCTATTGTAGTAAAAAGGGCATCGTCTCTATAAAGGCCCCTTGGATATGTTTAAAGTGGTATTTAAGTTCTTTCAGTAAGAAGAGTCCCACTAAATTTCATTTTTTATTTTATAAATATATATATATATATATATATATATATATATACATATATATAATCGTAATATATATATATATATACACACACATATATATAAAATCGTAATATATATATAAACATATATATAATCGTAATATATACATATGTACGTATACAATCGTAATACACACACACACACACACATATATATATATATATATATATATATATATAAGTGAATTTAGTTTACAAACAAATGGCTACACATAAGCATACATGTTTCAGCGAAAACTAAATTCACTTATTTTGGCTCTGTCTAAACATTGAGCACTCTTTTGGTGGACACACTTATATATTTTGTTTTGAACAAACAAATAATTACTACCAATACAATACAATACAAATATATATATATATATATATATATATATATATATATATATATATATATATATATATATATATAATCGTTATACACACATGCAATCGTAAGATTCAAATACTTGGAAAAAACAGATGTATGTACATCGTCTGGAATACTTTGAAGTGAAAGTGATCTTCTGTATGTAGACAGAACGAAACATTTTGGACACTGGTGTTACTGTTATCACTTGTTAGTTGGTTTATAGATGGTATATATTAAAGACCTAAGGAAATAAGGATTCGCCAGGTTCTCATTCTTACGAGGATGAAACACGGAAAATTCTGCGTAGAAACAGTTAAAGTAAATACTGAAAACAGGAACATTAGTGTTCATTCGTTAGGTGTAGCGGTTGTGAAGATATATTGCTGTTAAGAAGATTTCTTAGATAAAAAATTCAAAGATGTTTATATTTCTGGTCTGGAAAATAATGACGCTGCTGGTTGTAACAACGCCGTTGCTGCTCCTGCTGCTGTTTGTAACAACGCTGCTGCTGCTACTGTGCGTGTGTGTGTGACGTGTCCCGACCGCCATTTTGGAGAGAGATCGAAAGGAAGCTATTAGAGAGGAGACATTATAATGAAACAGAGAGTGAATGAGATAAGCACAGTATGGGAGGGGTTTATGATATACAGTAATATTAAATAGAGGGTTTGGTGTTGCGTTGAGATGTGTTAATCTTTTATTATTATTATTATTATTATTATTATGTTTTTTTTATTTTTATTTCTTGCCGCCGCCCTCTTGTAAGCGCCACAAATAGAAATCGTCCTCTGAGGAGAGAAGGGAAACGAAAGAGAGAAAGAAAGAAAGAGAGAGAAATAAAGAAGAAGGGGGTATATTATTCTCTCTGGAGGGACTCTCTCTTTCTTGCTGTTACCCCACTGTTCTTCCGGGCTATGAACTTTGCGAGGGAGACCCCATAAACAGCGGGTATGTCTGATCCAAAGCTTCACCAGACTGACCAATATAAAGGCTGGTTGAACAAGTGGACAAATTACCTGAAGGGCTATCAAAGGCGATGGTTCGTGCTTCAAAACGATGGCTTACTTTCTTACTACAGGTGAGAATTTCAAAAAGAAAAAAAAAAAAAGAAAAAAAAAAAAACATATACGTAAGCAAAAGAAAAACAAGCGAAAATATTTGGTTGAGTTGAATTTCTGCACTCTTTCCTGGCGACCAAATGTGATGTCACACATTTCCACCGGTGTTAGGACAAAGAGAATGGCCCTTGTTATGTAGAAATTTAAAATAACCAAGTATTTCGAAATGCTTGCGTGTTATGCTATTCGCCCCTTTTAAGGTGGACCCTTACCTAGTAAAGCAAAAGCACCCCGTAAAAAACATCTGATCTTGCTCTTTACCCGGTTTAATTCAATAAGAAATAACCAATTTCATATATATATATATATATATATATATATATATATTTGTTTTTACTCTGAAATATGTCATCTGTTTTTGTTTTGTTGAAGTTGTGCATTTCGTTATGGCGACCAAATTGTATATATAACAAATTAAATCTCAATGATGTTGTACCTAACACAGAACTGGGTCCAAGAAATTGTCTTGCGTCTATATTTTCTATTTAATTTTTTTTTTTTTTTTTTTTTTTTTTTTTTTTAAGAAGTAAATGTTTTTGAAACACACTTCGGATCCTAATGAAATGATCCGAAAAATTTGTTTTTCGTATTTACTAAAAAAAAAAAAATAATAATAAACCAACCGCAAAGCTTTTTTGTTTGTTTCTATTAAAGTTAACTTAAGCACTTGTTAAGTTTAACGCATTTTTTTGTTTTGTTTTTAAGTTCCGTCCGCGCCAAGGGACGAGTTAACAAAGCCCTCTTCCCTCGCCATGTTATGAAAGTCTTACTCAATTTGCACGAGAATGTTAAAATACATAAGTGCCAAAAGTTATCCTTTTTTTTTTTTTTTTTTTTTTCGCTTTTGGGCGAAAATAACAGGGTGCATTTTTTGCTTTGACACCGATCGAATTGTGTGACGTTACTTTGGACGCCATAACAAAGTACACAACTTGAACATACTCATGTATATATGGAGAGAATTCCTACATGTTTGTTAGGAAACGGTGAACAAATATTATGTGTGTGTGTGTGTGTGTAACTATACATATTTGAAATATACGTACCCGTAAGGTAATTTCGTACTTATGCATCTATGTTACTACACTGAAATAATGACATTTAGAAAACCATTCTTAGCATGAGGTGGAGATTTTTTTTTTTTTTTTTACGTAAACATTGAATTTAACTCAAATACTATTTAAAAAATATCGCGGTAACATAGATGCATAGGCACCAATAATGTTAGTTTGCTTTTATTACAATCTAAATGATTAAATGCTAACGTTTTGGGCCTATTTCTCAACAGAGGTCAAAACACCCGATTTTATGAATATATATATATATATATAACGAAAACTCCGTTGTCGTTTCCTCTTCATCCCATGTTCAGTGGAAAATGTCTTGAATAGATTTTATTTTATTGTTATACAAATGTTTGCTTTTTCAGATATATTTGAAGACTCCACAGAAATGACATTGAAATCTTTTTTGTCCTCAATAATTGCATTATCTTTCATGTTTTTATGTTAAATATATTTTTATATAATACATATGACATACTTGAACTTGCATGAAACTGGGTTATGGCGGTCAAATGTGACGTCACACAATTTCGCCCGGTGTTATGCCAAAAATAATATCCCCTTATATTTTTATCCGGTTTGCGTCTCGCGTTTAATCTGAGAAATCGACGAAAGTAAATTCGTTAGCAAGCATAGCATCACCGCGAAAGATTTTTTAAAATGGCCACCGTCTTCTTGGAATGTTTAGTGTTAGGGAAAGACAATTTATTATGCAATTTTCCGTATTATATGCGTTATATCATAACGTCTCCCTGGCCTTCAGGACAAGATCAAAGTGTAGTATCTGTTCTTCAGATGCTGCACTTCTATTTCTTGTTCTCTTTCGGTGGAGGAGAAATCCTTCACGACTGAGACAATTTTTATTTTTGTACCTTTTCTCCACGTTAAAAAACGACCCTGGTGTCTAACTCTGTCCCGTGGGGAGGCATAGTAAATAGGTATATCATAACGTCTCCTTTATTTTAAAGAAAAGAAAGGGGGGGAAAAATGAGGTCAATGTGTACTGGTTGTCCAACCTGCAAAGAGTGTTTATTCCGAAGACCGTTCTTAACATAGGGAGATTGGGGGTGTTTATTCCGATAGGCATTTTCTTATTTTCAACCTCCCCGTGTTAAGAACGACTTTCTGAATTAACACCCTTTGCACGCTGAACGTTGACCAAAAATGACATTTATTGGGTGGGGTGGGTTTGGGTTACTACCAGTATTTTTAATTTTCGATTTTTGAGCGCTTATCGGGACTATCCAGATTACTTCTCATGTGGGTCATTTTTTTCTTTTAACATAAGACTTGGCATTGGTGTTTCGAACTAAATAAACACTTTAAAGTAAGTGAAGTTAAAACAAAAATATCCTATAATACACCTTGCCTTTTGTAACATTCATTTATTTCCTTGAATTTTATTTGTTAAAGTCTAACTTTCAAATTTATATTAAAAAGAACATACTTAAAAAGAAAAAAAAAGCCCCCCCCTCCCAATTTTTTTTAAGAGACTAACATTATACAACGTATTTTTCGCCCTAACACCGGTTTAAAAGTGTGGCATCACACATTTGGCCGCCATGACTAAAGATGAAAATTCTTTCATTTATTTTGTAAAATCTAATTCTTGACACGTTTTGCCTGTCATCATCATCAGGTTCTACCGTCTCTTGAACGAAGCTACAAAGCGTACTTTACGACACACCATTTTCTGGGGTCACTATAGGGACAGTTAGAATATCTCGAGACGCCTCCCTTAAAATGTGGAAATGCAACTAAAAGTTATGCTCACACTTGATATTATTTTATTTAGATGTTATACAGCAGGCAAATATAATGTCGACTACCGTGGACTGTTTAACTGACGTCTCATTTTTTTTTTTTTTTTTTTTTTTTTTTTAATCTTATCTTTACTTGAAGACAACATATGAAAAATGATATGTGCAGTCATGAGGTCTCGTCCCTCTTTTCTCAGTTGGTTTCTCTTTGAAATTAAAAAAAAAACTTGAGTAATTGTCTACTGCTGTATACAAAAGCCCCACGAGACGATAGGTCATATTGGTTCTCACGCATGTTATTATCTTTATTCTTGCGTTTTCATACGGAACGGACACTGTTATAATGCATTAAATTTATGTTGAGCACATTTAAACTAAAAAGAAAAATGTAAATTTTTACCTTGCTTCCACCTTAGCATTTTCCTTTAAAATGACGACTTCTATGTTTTCGGGTATGCTGAAAACGAATATCGCATTCAAAATTTCCGCAAATAAGTAGTTTTCCGACTATTAAGCAATGTCATTTCTTATGTTATTATTGGTTATCTTGGTACGCGCGCGATTGCATATAGTTTCTCGGGGTTGCGTTTACACGAGCGCTCGCGCGTACCAAGATGCTCACCAGAAATAACATAAGAAATGACTGCACTTCTGCAGTATGCGGATGCCGGTCATTCTTGGGGGGGGGCGATAACTCCAATTTCTTCTTGGTCAAATAACACGCTAAATAAGTAACAAACAAGATGTTCTTCCGAACATAAAAATATTTGAAAAACATTTATTGTATAAAAATGTATCAATATATAATTGTGGAAACATTTATTTAAAAGTCTGCGTAAGAAAATATAATTTTAATAAAACAATTTTGTAATGAAAACAACATTGGATTGTTATAAAGTAAAATTATTTTTTCGAATAAATGATTTAAATGAAACATTTTTTTAATTAAAGCAACGTTGAAAGGCCAACAACGGAAAAGTGCCACCTGGCGACAGTTTAGTGAAACGGAAACGCACCAAAACAGATGACCGTTGTCCGCATACGGCAGAAGTGCCGAAATGACATTGCTTAATATCGAGAAACCCACTTATTTGCAGAAAATTTAAATGAGATATTCGTTTTCAGCATACCCGAAAACCTATAGTCACTTTGAAATAGAATGTTAAGGTGGAAACCAAGTAAAAATTTACCCCTCATTCTTCCTATCTCACAGGCTAGGATCAATATGTAATATCTGTTCATTCATCAAGAGAAATACCTCATAAACTATGGTTATTTTTATTTTTGTCTCTATATAGTGATCCCCCCTCTCTTTTTTTTCTTCTTCTTTTATTATTCCACCCACATTTAAAAAAAAAAAAAAATGACTCCGTGTCTAACATTACCCTCGTGAGTAGGGAGCAACTGAATAGACACGTCACTCATAGATCATTGTCTGTTGTTGGCTTTTATTTTTGATTTTTCATCAAATTTTATTTTTGATTTTTCATCAAAAAAAAAAAAAAAAAAAAAAAAAAAAAAAAAAAGGAGAAAATAACCTTGTGTAACTGAGTAAAAACTCAGTTACACAAGGTTATTTTCTCCTTTTTTTTTTTTTTTTTTTTTTTTTTTTATCACCCCAAAGGTGTATTGCCATTTGGAAGTTAAGGGGCTACTATTTGGGATCGTGTCTAATGGGGGAATGAGGAGGGGTTTGATGAGTTGAGCAGTGAAATGTTTGTTCACATTACATTTAAACTTTTGCAGGTTAGTTCAATCGGAACAGGAAGGAATTCCAAAGTCTATTGGTCCGAAAGAAAAAACTATTAGGGTTCTGGCATCTAGGAACCTCAACAATGAAGAGGTGGGATTTTGCTGCTTGTTCGGTTAGTCAAGGTGCACAAGTACTATCAGTTCATCAGAGCACATTTCATTAAAGTACTTGTAAAAGGGGCACAGGGATGAAACAGATGTTGGAACTTGGCCTGTGGGAGCTATGAGATTTGATTTTTTTTTTTTTTTTTTTTTTTTTTGTGAATCTTGTTTAAGAGCAGGACAAGTGGTGTATCCAGCAGCCCAGATGTGGCACAATACTCCATGACTGGGTGAATGATGGCTTTGTAAAGATGTTATGCTTTGCGATTCCGTTACTGATATCTACACATTTCTATGCCTATTTCATATTAATAAATTAAACCTGCTAACTCCTAGCACAGACCCCTATTGCTGGATTGTTTTACCAACATAAAGGGGTCTACATTCCTATCTTTCAAAGATCGAAATCTAGTTACACGCGAGCAAACCTGACTTGCCAGTTTTTGTATAAAACTGACATTGACTCATCAATTTCTGTTGATGACTGTAAGACTCTATACTATTCTGACATGATCAACATGGCAATGAAATTTGTGCTTATATCAGGGACTAGCAGGGATACCCGGGGTTGCCCGGTTGTGGTGAGATGAATCAAAACAATAAAATGGAAAATAAAGAATAAGAAAAAAAAAAATCTGAAAAACAAAAAAACAGCAAATGTGATGGAAAAATAAAAAAAAGGGAAAATAAAGAATAAATGAATGAAATATGGCGTAAATAATCCTGTTTAACTTTTAAAATATCCAATATGTTGGTGGGAACATGAAACCTTAAGATAACAACGCTGTCACTATAACCACTACTCTACGATCGTGTGAGCAAAGTAACGTTTTTTATTTTTATTCAAACCAATTCAAAAAAGAACGTTTTTTGCGCTTGCATATTTGGTTAAATTATCGTGCAGGAACGTTTTTTTTTTTTTTTTTTTTTTTGCTCACCATGAACATCAATTTCTATAGGAAATAATTGACCATTTTTTTCTAATTTTCACATATTATTCGACCAAAACATCGTCCTTTCAGACGGTATCGGTTTTGACTTGGTCCGATGCCGCTGAGAAGTTTTAGCAAGACCTACATACATACATACATTTAAACAGACATGTGAGATTTATATAATAGACTAGCGGGGGAGGGGTACCCGGCATTGCCCGGGTGTTTGGAGGTGTATTTGGGGGTAGATCAAAACAACCCTGTTTAAAAAAAAAAAAAAAAAAAAAAAAAAAAAAAACGTTGGCTGGGTGTTTGGAGGTGTAAAAGAAAAAAAATAGCTTTAGTAGGAAGGTAGGCTTGAAACCCCGAAGCCTTGACGCGAAGGTGGAAACAAAATGGAAAAAACCCTGTGACCAAACCATCTCGACCACGAGGAAGTGATAAGTGTCTTAAGTTAACGTTTATAAAGTGAAATTGACAGGTGCGTGAAAGTTAAGTCGCATGATCTTTGACTTTGAAACATGACGCGGCTACAAGCCCGTTTTCGCTATTTTTATACTGAAAAGCGTAATGAAAACGCGATCGAAAAAAAATCTCGAAAATAGCGCGTAAAAGTCGGACAAATTAAAAATAGATGCGGGTCCCCGGTCATAACTCATAGATATTATGATTTAAACATTATATAAAGTTTTAAGGAGTGAGCTGACCAAGAAGCCCTGCAAAAAAAGCCTTTGGCAGACATGCACACACAAACTAACACGCATTTTTGCTTTTACATATATAGATGGCTTTCATTGTAGCGGGAACACCTCAAATGAAGACCCTGTTACACTTTGTGTTTCAGTGTTGCTCTTGTTAACAGCACTTTCATCTTTGTCTTTTATCATCTCATAACAATATAGTTAATAATATTTAATAAATTTATGAAAAAATAAGATCCTCTTTGTTTCTTATTTGTGGTTATGCCTCCTTTGAGAGCTTTCAATCACTGAGATATCTTAAAATCGAATCTAAATTCGAAGAGTCCTTTTCATCAGTGTGTATCAATATTCCTGGACTGATTGAGAGTTTAGACCTTTCATCGCTGAAATTCCTCTGCAATTTTATTTTCAAAATATGCCTTGTGTGGCCTCTGATGTGTCTGATGAAACATTAATTGCTGGGATTGAGTTTTTATTGTCTAAGAAATTATAACAGACCAAACAGCCAACCATAGTACATCCCTGGGCGTGCTGCTGATGCTGCTCACATTGAATTTGTATCAATGGAATAGGTTTCCACAAAACAAAAGCTCCTGATAATGGCTGTGTTAAAAGAATGTTTTTTAATTTTTTATTGAATTTTCTTTTCTTTTTTTTTTTTTTTTAAGCGTCAAACTTTAAATTAAAATAAATCAGAAAAATATTTTTTATTATACAATGTGTTTTATTCTGAAGATTAATTTTTTACATTCTAATTTAAATACAATTTCAAACATATGCCCCTCCCCCGCCATGGCTCACACGTATATGATGTTATCTAGAGGTCTAATTTTCACAACACACATGAAATTAGGCTGCATTTCGCTAATAATACACTGTATGCTATCTTCCAAGTGGTCTATTGTGTCTGGTTTATTGGGATAGGCATGGGACTTTACATATCCTCAAATAATCTAATGGGGTTAAGTTACAAAAATGATGTGATGAGTTGACAGGTCTATTTTGTGAAATTATTCCTTTATCAAATGTTTTTTTCTCTGTAAATTTACTGTATCATTGGCAAATTCTGCTCCGCTCTCAATCTTTTTTAGGATGAATTGGAAAACCCAGCTGAACTCAAAATAACCAATAGTTGCAAAATCTGCAAGTAAAGAAAATAGTTGTCAAATTAAAGTTTGCCATCTTTAAAAACATCAAAAAAAAAACAACTGTGCAAAAGTCTTATGACCAGTCTGTTAAATGGTCTCTTCTGTTCTCGACAGCTTTTTTTTTTTCTTTTTTTTTTTTTTTTTTCTCCTCACCAAAAAGACCTTACTACTCTTTCACTTATTTGGATTCTTCGAACTACTGTTCTCATCTTGAGTGTCATTTTCATAACGTTTCAGCCAATGTACCCTCCAACCTTCAAGTGTATCTTGTCGAACTCGGGAATTTGGGTGGAATTTCAAACGGAACCCTTTATTTATTTCACAGGGGTAGCATGCTCTCCTTCTGTCAGCCATGACTGGATAGAGGTCTTAAGTAATTCGCATTGAAAATTGAATCCAAATAATACGAATAACCAATCCTCATCTAAAAAAATTAAGAAACGTTGTACTATTTCTCTATTCTATTATTTCCATGGAAAACGCTTGACTGAGCTTCAATCCCTGGTTCCTCCTTGTAAAACTTTCACAGTAAAAAAAAAAGAAAAAAAAAAGCAAACTTTTTTTTTTACCACCATTACAAAGAATTTCTTTTTTCCTCCATTTCTCTATATCAAAAGGAATTTCCATGAACAAAGTTTCTCTCCAACAACTTCTCCATCTGTGGAGCACATTGCTGCAAGATTGCTTCTCTGGGGACTAGTTTTGCCATTTTCAAATTTAATGTCTATAAAGACGTGTCATAAACAGTCCTCATGATAATTCCATTCGTTATTTTCAATCCTCTTACAGTATTTACCGTTTACTTGGTGTCAATCTATGTATTATCCTCAAATGGCTTTTAGCCTTAATAATTGGTAACTGATTATTTATTGATCAAAAGTGAACAATAAGACATTTGCTCAACCCGATTCATTATTTTATTTTAGTAGTTTTAATCCATACTCCGTTTCAGGGGGAGTTATTTCCTGCACAGTACCTCCATCTTTACGCCAAGAGGAGATAACTAATTGGGTGAATGCGAATTAAGCAAAGGTAGGAGGTGAAGGATGAAAAAATATGTATTACAGCTGGATGGAGATGTGTGAGCAGGTGATTTCATATTAAATTAATTTTGCTTTTAGCTCTCAGATGAGATGAGTAATGTCATCACGTGTCATAAAAACTGCATATATATATATATTACTGACACGTGTTTCGTCGTCTACGACTCATCAAAGTGGCTGAATCTGACGTAGACGACGAAACACGTGTCAGTGGATAATTATATTTTAAAAACAATATATATACCGCTCCCCATGTAGGGGTACCAAATTGGTTAAAGGGAAAATTATTCCCAACTTGCATAAATTTCAGCCTCCTGAACTTTAAGAGTGAGTGCCCACAAAGGTACAAAATAGCATAATTAAAAATTTATTAAATCATGCAAAAATACTCATTGAAATAAAAAACATTAAACAAGTACTCCTTAACAATCACTTTCTGAATTACATTGTTGATGAACAAACAAAACAAATGCTACAATCCCTTGAAAACTCTATATTAAACTCTAATAATATTAGCCAGCACCGTATTGCAAACGCCATTAATATATTTTACTGATACAAATGACACTTAACTTCAGAATCGAAGAAAATGCAATTAAAAATATTGTTCATATATTTGATGTCTATCGATAGCAATTCTAAAATTTAATTTATTTACCACAAGAAGTTTAGAACACAAAATGTTGTGGTTAGAAACAACTCCTTACCGGCTAGGAGAATGTAACTCCGAAAATAAATATAATAGTAATACATACATTGTTGCGGCGAATCACAATGCTAAACAATACTAGCATGATATGCCAACATTTAATAAAAAAACACAACTGCTCCCCCTCCAATGTTAGAAAAATCCTCATCAACAACACAAAAATTATGCAACGTGAAAATATTATTAAAAAATTAATTCTTGAAGCATCATATTTTAGAACTCCTCACCCTACTATAAATAATATTGCATTCAAGAGAAGCAGCAATGTGTTGAAATGTCTTGCGTAGCATGTAATGGATGGACTTTGCCAATAGTGCCCACAAACTTGTTGATTTTAATACTCATTTTTAATCGACCTATATTTTAATTGACTTCTAATCGACTTTATATATTTTAACTTACCATCACTTAACGCGGTTTAATGTATATTTTACTTTTCACTTTTTAATTTTCGTTTTCGCTCCATCTCACTTTTACTTCCTCAACATCTGAAGATGATTCGTAGACGAATCGAAAGCACTCGTGACCATTACGGAACCTTCATTAATATTTTCGATTTTGATATAAAAAAAAGATTATATGGAAAATCGAAAAAAATAAAAGAATCATAAAGCAAATTATCTTCATTGCATTTAATGTTTGCTTCAATATATATATATATATACTAGCGGGGGTACCCGACACTACCCGGGTGCTTGTAATTGTGGGGGGGGGGCAGGGTAAAGCAGAACAAAAAGGAAACTCAACCCTGTTTAAATATAAAAAAACGATGTTAAACTTAAAAAAATAAAGCAAAAAAAATAGCGATTTTAAAAAAAAAAAAAAAAAAAAAAAATGGGGGGTTGGTGGCAGATAGGCTCGAACCCGGAGCATTGAGGCCAATAGGCTGATGATGTACACCTGCGCTACGGCGATGTAAGCAATATAAGACATTTAATTTGGGTATTAAAAAGTGAATGACGTCAAGCATCACGCTATTTTGCAGTTAACAATTTCTGTGAGACCGTTTTTAAGTGCGTGTTTACTGAGGTCAAATCTGCATGCACTTAATTTTACTTTTGAGTTTGTTTTTTTTTTTTTTTTTTGCAACTTTGTCTGGTTTTGTTTACCCTCATATTGGGGTGAACCACCTCCTCATTTATGAGGGGAGTGTCCAAATGAAAGCAATTGCCTGATCTGATATGACGGTGAAAACCGACATTGACCAAACGTCTATTTGCTTTCTGGACGCTACCGGCCCATAGGGCCGAGAACTGCGCCTTAGTCTCACATTAGTTTCGCTTTTATATGAAAAAGCCAGATCGACACAAGAGGGCCGAAATAGCAAGAATCGTGTAAAACTCGATGTAAATAAATCTAGCCGCGACGCGTGTTTGCAATTCGTACATATTATGATTTATAGGGTATATAAGAAGTTCTAAGCGATAGTAACCCCCCCCCCCCCTCAAGAACCGCCGAAAAAAAGCCTTTCTTGGACATACAAAAACTTTTGTGCGCGTTTTGCCTTTTACATATATAGATGTGTGTGTGTGTGTGTGCTATATTTTTATATCATTTGGAACTATTGTAATTTGTATCCGCTACTCCTTAATTTTTATTTATCTATTTTTTGTTTTAAGTTTTTTATTTTTAATTTTGTTATTACATTGATACAAAATAATACAGATTCTTTTGGGATTTTGAGGATGTTTAGTTATGCTCGAATTGGATTAAATTGCGCTTTGAACATTAGCAACATTAAATTGAGTTCTTATTTTGAATTCAACCTAATTAAAAAATGAATTGTACCCATCACTTTCATGGTGGCAGATGACTCTTTACATACTCATAAAATTTGATTTTTAATTAAAAAAGACTACTTGATCAGTTTACATAACTTTTTGGGATAAAAAGGCTGACTGGGAAGCCATCAAGGATGCTCCATGGCAAAATATCTTTTCACTTCCTGCTGAACATTGCGCTAACGAGACCACTGAATGGTTCAAAGTGGCAATCGAAGCATATGTTCCCACCCGCAAATTCTATAGCAAACCCCACTCTCCCCAATGGTTCACTTCAACTTGTGCAGCTGCCATAGCGCAAAGGCAGCATGCATACTGCAGATTTAACTGACATAAGTCCAGTTCAAACAGACAGAAGTACATAGAAGCCAGAAATAACTGTAAGAAAGAAATAGCGACAGCTAAGAGGGAATTTACTGAAACCACCCAAAAACGCATCGAAGCACAGAAATTAGGAACCCGAGACTTCTGGAAAATCTACAACAGTGTAGTAAATAATGGGCAATCAACAATTCCCCATTAACCAACAATCATGAGGTTGTTTGCTCAGCAACTGAGAAGGCTAACAAGCTTGCCAGACGGTTTGCTTCCAACTCCACACTGGACCCTGCCAACCACCTCCTCCCTGACTTTCCTTTGCAAACAGACGCCACACTACATGATCTGAAAATTACCTCTGCTCAGGTGCATGCTATCATAAGAAAGCTTGACACTGCAAAAGCATGTGGACCTGAACTAATCTCGGCTCTGCTATTAAAAAAGTACGCTGCCGAAGTAGCTTCAGTTCTCTCCAAACTTTACAACAAATGCCTTAATGAATCTTGCTTTCCTGCCTGCTGGAAAACTGCTTCTGTAGTACCAGTTTTCAAGAATTCTGGCGAAAGAACTGACCCAGTAAATTATCGCCCCATTAGCCTCTTCCCACTTTTCGCCAAAATATTTGTGACCATAATTAACCAAGCTCTAGTCCATCACTTTACAGATGCTAAACTTCTGACTGACCAACAATATGGATTTAGGCAAGCCCGTTCCACAGCAGACATCCTAACTTTAATCGCAGAACGTATATACCAGTCACTGGACAAAGTGGGGGAGGGTAGAGCGGTAGCTCTAGATATATCTAAGGCTTTTGACAGGGTATGGCATGAGGGTCTTCAAGAAAATCAGATCATACGGTATCACTAGAAGAATACATAACATAATTAAATCCTTCTTAGATAAGAGAAAAATCCAGGTTGTCCTTGATGGTTGTATATCTAAACAATATGATATAAATGCGGGAGTGCCTCAAGGGTCTATCCTTGGACCTCTGCTATTCTTAATATTCATAAATGACCTCCCTGACAAAATTGTCTGTGAGAAGGGTATGTATGCTGACGACACCACGCTCTATAACAGACACGACAGGAAAACAAATGAACACATATCTAAAGAAATGGCAGAAACACTAGAGGATGACCTCCGATCCGTAGTGGAATGGGGACAAAAATGGATGGTCACCTTCTGCTGCCAAGACTAAACTTGTTTCCTTCAATAATTACAAAAACCCTTCCTTACCACCAAAAGCAATGGCCAATGACTCTTTATCTGAAAGTATATCTTTTAAACTGCTTGGCCTTACGTTCACAGGAAACATGAGCTGGAACAATTACATTGAGAACATTGCCAGGGCCGCTGCGAAGAAGGTGGGTTCTCTGTACCGTGCTAGAAAGCTACTAACACCTGAAAGTATCTTATACCTCTATAAGGTCACCATTCGCCCATGTATGAAGTATTGTTGTCATATTTAGGTTGGTGCATCTGCCACTAGTCTCTCGCTCCTAGACAAGGTTCAAAAGAGAGTCGGCAATCTGATAGGTCCTGAACTGTCAGCAAATCTTCAGCCTCTGTCCCATCGACGAAATGTTGCATCTCTCTGCCTGTTCTACAAATACTTTAACGGAGAATGCTCTGACGAACTGCAAGCACTTGTGCCCCCACGACACAAATACCTCTGACAAACACGACAAGCAGCTAAATCCCACCCCTTCAGAGATCCCTAGATGTAAGAGAGCCTTCTACTCCATTAGTTTTTTCCCCAGAACAGTTAGACTTTGGAATTCCCTTCCGGGTCCCTGCTTCACCGACTGCACTGACATGCAGAAGTTCAAGTGCAACGTGAACCGATATCTTGCTGCCCAACTTCCTACACAGTACCCCTGATGCTTATGTCCCCGATAGTAGCCCCCTACAACAAAGTGGCAATGTGCCTTGTTTGGGGTGAAAATGTAATAAAAAAATAAAAGAAAAAAAAAAGTTACTCTCCTAGAGGTTGAAGGTTCAATCCTCAGTGCAGGTAACACTCAAAAAATATAGTTACAAATTACTTAGGACTTCTTCTACCCAGTCATGATTGATAGAACAAGAAGCATGCTACCCTGTGGATTAAATAAAGGGTTCCATTCGAAATTTCATGCAGATTCCTGAGTTTGACAAGATAGACCTGAAGAAGGTCGGAGGTTACATCAACTGAACCATTGTGAAAATGACACTAAAGATGAGAACAGTAGTCCAAATACTACAAACAAGTTGATATGCCTCAAAAGAAACTTGTGTGTGCATTTGTTGATTCAAAACCTTATTTAGAAACTCATCGGTTTTGAAAGCACCTGTCAGCTGTCGCAAGTCAGCTGCTTTAGCTTAAACAGTACAACAATTAAGTTCCGTTTCTAGGGTGATTTGCATAACACTTGATGTTATTAACTGACAATCCTATTAAACCGTTTTATCAATCGCTCTTTTTTTTTTTTTTTTTCCGGCGTTCTTCCTTCAATAAAGAACATGTCCTTTAGGAATGTCAATCATTCAAACAGTCTGAAAAACAATAGTGACCATTATAATATACTTTCCAGCTTGAAAATGAAATTGTGAGTCTTAAAATTAATATTTCATTGGTGTAACTTTGTCTCCAGGATGCTGTATTTTCTATCATGTCTATAAATAGTAATGGGTTGGGTATCCTTGATGGAGATGGGACTATGGATAGTGTCCATTTCTTGTCAGCTGAAGATGAAGCTATTCTATATATCTACTAGTGGATACATTTGGTGTCACCAAATGAATGAATTAGGACCCCATTTTCCTCCTGTTCCCAGCCATATTACCATTTCTAATTTTTATGTGATAAATGTAAAATACTTTTGCTATTTATGAATTTTGGCATGAACAAAGACCCATATTTTAAAAATACTTTTTTTTTTTTTTTTTTTTTTTCACACAGTGATCACCACTTATCAAGGCCCGGAAGCCATTCAGGGATAAGGGTTATTGCAAGTACATTATGTTAGTGTGGAGATATGATGAAGTATTTACTTAAGGGGGGGCGGTTCATTAGGAATTTGTTAACGTTGGACTTGAAGACATCCAAGTTGTAGTCCGGTGGGAAGCAGGCAGACGGAACAGAGTTCCACAGGCGTGCAGTTCTAAGAAATTGATAAAAAGAAAGAAATGAGTAGGATAGGATTGTTGGTAAAATTTTACTGCAAAATTATTTGATAATTCGTATTTGATTCTATGGATGACTATTTTCACAACATTTCAGTCTATGTAACCTCCGACCTTTAAGTGTATCTTGTTGAACTCGGGATGTCATCTACCTTTATGGGACAAATTAAAAATTATAGAAAGAAAAACGGTGGAGAGTAAGTTGACAAAAGAAGCAGCACATATGATGGATGACAACAAGTAGACCTAGTATAGAATTTAACAGCAAATGGGAACCGTTATTTACAAATAGATAATATATTCAGTAATTTATAAATATAAAAGCGAAAATGTATGTGTGTTCGCTTTTTCTGTATGTCTATAAAAGGCTTTTTTCAGAGAAGCGGTCGGTCAGTTCACAACTTTTTAAAACTTTATATCACATATAAATCGTAATATCTAACAATGAAGCTCACCTGTCTATTTAATTTGTTCGACTTCGGGAAGATAAATATTCAACATTTGTCGCTCGCCACATGTGGGTTAGTCTTTTTCCTATAACATCTTGGGAAAATAAAAATAAAAAAAAGCGTTCTCGCAGTAAATGAAATACTATCTCGCAGTCAAACTTGACCTCATTAAGTCATTAATCCAAGTAATAAATTCAAATGTGTTTCCGTTAGCATCTCGCGGTGGCCCAATGATTAAAACCGTCGCACTCTTTTTTTTTTTTTTTTTTTTTTTTTTTTTTTTTTTCACACTTTAATTTCCAACTTTGCCTCAACGGTTCAGGTTCGATCCTCATACTTACCTACCAAAACATTTTTTTAACCCCCCCCCCCCCTGAGTTTCCACACACACCTCCAAACACCCAGGCAACGCCGGGTACTCCTCGCTAGTCTATATATATATATAAAAGCGAAAATGTGTGTATGTATGTTCGCTTTTTGTCTATGTCCAAGAAAGGCTTTTTTAAGAGAAGCGGTCGGTCGGTTTGCAACGTCTTAAAACTGTTTATATCACATATAAATTGTAATATCTCCGAGTTAACAACGGAGCTCGCCTGTCTATTTAATTTGCTCGACTTCGGGAAGATAAATATTCAACAGTTTTCGCTCGCCGCATGTGGGTTCGGCTTTTTCCTATAATAACAGCGACACTAATTCTGTCTGTATTTTTCCAGTGGCGATCGCCGGAAACGTCCGAAAGCAATCAGCTTTGATCAATGTGGAAATATTTTCCTTATATCAAACAATTGCTATTCAAATTGGACAAAGGGAGCTGGCCCCCCCCCCACACATTTTGGGAAAATAAAAATAAAAACCCCGCAGTCAAAGTTGACCTCATTAAAACGTGCCCCTAAAAAAAAGCGTTCTCGCAGTAAATGAAAAAACCCCACAGTCAAAGTTGACCTCGTTAAGTCATTAAAACGTGCACCTGCCAAATCGAAGTAATTAAATAAATTCAAACGTGTTTTCGATTGTATGTCGCGGTGGCCCAATGGTTAACATCGCATGTTTTTTTCCACACTTTGCCGCAAGGGTTTGGGTTCGATCCTCATAAAAGGCAAAATGTGTGTGACCATTTTGTGTATGTCTCGCAAAGGCTTTTCTTGCACGGTCTCGGGGTGGGTGGGGTTACGATCGCTTAGAACTGTTTATATAGGTCCTGGATGATAATATCTAGGATTTGAGAACGCATGTAGCGTATAGATTTATTTACATCGACTTTTACAAAATTATTGCTATTTTGGCTTCTCGCATGTTGATTAGGCTTTTGCGTATAAAAAGCGAAACTAATTCAAAGCTAACAGCGTTCCTGGCAATCGCACCGGGAAATGTCCAGAAGCAATCAGCTTTGATCAATGTTGTATATCAGACAATTGCTATTCAATCTGGACAATTGGGAGCTGGTTTCCTCCTCACCAATATCTGTTGGGGAAAAAAACAGTCAAATTTGGGTAAACAAACCCAACTTCTGCCTCGCAGCAAAAGTTAACTGCGTGACTTTTATTTGACCTTCTTAATTAGGTCAAATCGAAACTTTTATTGCAGACACCTGTTTTTAATACTTCAATATATAAATTTAAATGTCTCCATTGTATGTCGCAGTGGCCCAATGGTTAACGTCACACGTTTTTTTTTTTTTTTTTTTTTTTTTTTCACATTTTAATTTACAACTTTGCCTCAAGGGTTCGGGTTCGATCCTCATACTCACCTACCAAAACTTTTTTAAAAATTATTCCCCCCACCCCCACCCGGAGTTTTGATTTACCTCAAAACACCAGGGCATCGCCGAGTACCCCCCCGCTAGTCTATAATATAAATCTCACCTGTCTGTTTAAATGTATGTATGTATGTATGTCTGCCTAAAACTTTCGACAAAGGTGACGGATTTTTGAGATCGTATCGTTTTGAAGCTTGACCCTTCAGACGAGAAATACCAAAAAATTGGCTAAAAACATTAATTCCTTCATTTTTTCCTCAATATTATTTTCGAAAGTCATTCCCTCTTTTCGATTGATTAGCCTTAATTTAAATCTTCGCCACTTCCGGTTTGGCAATAGATGCAACGGCAAAGACGTCACATTTTTATTTTTTTTCATATTCTTTTCCTCCTTCACGGTACGGGTTCAAGCCTGCCTTTCTACTACCACTTTTTTTTTTTTTTTTTTTTTTTTTGCTCAACACACACCTTTAGACAACTGGGCAGCGCCGGGCACCCAGACTAGCAAGTAATAAATAGTGCTATTTATATCTAGAAATAAAGTAGGTTTAAAGCTCCTAGAATTGTCTGCAAGGACCCATGGTGCAGTGGTTAGATTACTTGGAAAAATTAAGTTGTAAAAGTGGTATTCTCCCGAAGGTTTAAAGTTAAAAAAAAATACAATTGCAAATTACTTAGGACCGCTATCCAGTTGTGACTGACGTGTCAAGGGCATGCTACCACCATGAAATAAATAAAGGGTTCTGTTCAGAAACATTACGACTTTGACAAGATACATCTGAAGGTCGAAAATTACACTGACTGAAACGTTAAAATAGCACTCAAGATAAGAACGATAGTTCGAAGCATCAAAAATAATACGAATAAGCAATCATCATCTAAAAAAAATTATTTAATCTTGTTATAGAGCTTTATTTTGAATTACATTCCCTGGCAGATAGTACCAAGTAAACAACTAGTACAGAGTTTTAGATTACTGCCTTCTAAAATGTATCGCATAAAATCTTAAGCACCCTATATTAAAAGAAAAATTCTTAATGATGCCATTTTTATATATAACTAAAAACATTTTTTAAAATAAATTCAAAAGCGTTTTCTTTTAAAACTCTAGTATGACGGTATAGCTGGAAATGTCTTCTCAATTATTGAATCATTTCTTTCTGACAGGGTCATAAGAGTAGTAGCTGATGGGCAAAAATCAGAAGCTCACAGTATTAATGCTGAAGTCCCTCAGGGGTCCATCCTAGGCCCAACTCGTTTCCTGATCTACATTAATGATCTTCCAGATCACATCCTTACATCATTTGTAGACATTTATGCTGATGACACTACCATCTATTGTAGCACATCTGTCAGTAAACGACCAAGTTCTCTCCGATTCTCTCTCCTCTGATCTTGAACACATGGTACAATGGGGAAAGGAGTGGCTGGTTACTTTTAATGCATCTAAAACCAAGTTTCTCTCTTTATATCATCAACATTCTGATCCATATCTGGCATCAGTTGAAATGAATGGCTCTCGTCTTGAGACCTCAAGTTTTGACAAGCTTCTGGACTTGACCTTTACTCCTGATCTTAAATGGAACACGTACATCAAATCTGTTGCCAAGGCCGCTAGCAAAATGGTGGGATCCTTCTTTCGATCCAATAGATATCTCACTGCTGATGCAATTCTCTATCTATATAAGAGCCAGGTACGTCCAAGGATGGAATACTGTTGCCACATCTGAGCAGGAGCTGCTAGAAAGGACTTGTCCTGCCTTGATAGAGTTCAAAATAGACTTCGTAGCCTCATAGAGACCCTTTTCTCTTCCCTGCAACCTCTATCTCACAGAAGAGATGTTGCAAGTTTTGTCTCTGCTGTATCGTTATTTTCATGGAAAGTGTTCCACTGAGCTTCAGTCTATGCTCCCCCTTCGCCAAACACTCATCTAGCTGAAAACACTATCAATAATTCCCCCCACTCTTTTATCTGTGC